>NW_024387397.1:0-226083 GCF_900408965.1 Simochromis diagramma
CGCGAGGGATCGTGTATATCACTTTTGGTTAATTTAATTGGCTGACTCCTAGGGAAAGTTTGAAACACTAGAGCATATTGACGAGCATATTAATATATTATATATAACATATTAATGAGCATACTTATTTACCAATTTCACAGATTATTGTTAAATGCTACTGCTGATAACCCTGAACCACAGCCTCTATTCTCACCACTTTACCGTTTTCTGTCAGAAACCAAGAGTGTCGCTACGAACCCAAAACATTTGGGGGCTTTATTCCATCCATCCATCCACTTTCTTCCACTTTATCCGAGGCCGGGTCGCGGGGGCAAGCAGCCTAAGCAAAGAGGCCCAGACCCTCCCTCTCCCCAGCCACCTCCTCCAGCTTGTCCGGGGGAATACCAAGGCGTTCCCAGGCCAGCCGAGAGATATAATCTCTCCAGCGTGTCTGCCCCGGGGCCTCCTCCCGGTGGGACATGCCTGGAACACCTCACCCAGGAGGCGCCCAGGGGGCATCCTTGTCAGATGCCCGAACCACCTCAGCTGGCTCCTTTCGATGTGGAGCAGCAGCTGCTCTACTCTGAGCCCCTCCCGGATGGCCGAACTTCTCACCCTATCTCTAAGGGAGAGGCCAGCCACCCTTCGGAGGAAGCTCATTTCTGCCGCTTGTATCCGCGATCTCGTTCTTTCGGTCACTACCCACAGCTCGTGGCCATAGGGGTGAGGGTAGGGACGTAGATCGACCGGTAAATTGAGAGCTTCGCTTTTACACTCAGCTCCCTCTTCACCACAACGGACCGGTGCAGCGTCCGCATTACTGCAGCTGCAGCCCCAATTTGGGGGCTTTACCTTCCCTTAATTTTTTTAGATTTTCACTTGTAACAGCAGATTCTTAAAAAAACAGTAAAATGAGCACACCACATTGTAACGAACACACTTCCTCTCGACCTCATCAGGGGGAAATTACTTAAGATTAACGGTGAGGAACTGTTGGGTTTCACTCCAATAGCATTTTCTGCTATATTTCCTGTACCTGCAGTTGTAAAATCAATTCATCTCACTTATGTTGGTTAAGGAGTTGAGTCTGACACATTAACTGTCATGCGCCTTCTGATTTAAAATATTTAAAAAAGGGGAGCTGCATTATTCCAAAAAATATCACACATTCGACTTCTTTATTCATTATTTTCTCATCAATGTCAAACACATCAGTGTCACAAATCAACTGTGAGAATGACAAAAATATGAACCTGCCAAGTCTTCATATAAATTTCCTTTAGAAAAAATGTTTCAGAAAAGCTGATTTACTCCAGCTGTGTAACATTATCATCAACATAAATGAGAGACGACTAAAAATTGCTAAATTTGTGGTGAAACATGACAAATGACAGGAAGTACAAACCGTCCTGAAGGGTCATCAGTTCAGAGACTGTGACAGTTGAGACTGAGAACAAGAACGAAGTGAGACAGAGAAGCAGAATGGATGAATTCAGATGGATTCAAATGTTTTCATGTCTGATGCTGATGATTCAGATTGTAGGTAAGGATAGAGGAAACATTTTTATAGCAGTCAAATAATAATCGTATCAATATTATTACAATCACTTACCAATAACATGAATAAGACAGCTGAGCATGATCTGCTGTTTCAGGGAAGCATGTTTATAAAGTTGTTTCTAAATTGATTTCACTCTTATTGTAAAAAGTGCTGTATTCTAATGTTTTTTATTGGTTTTCTTCAATGAAGATTGTTGATGACGTCATTCAGCCTCGTCTAAATGTGATGACCAGAATAACTGTGATGGTACTAAATGTGTTTTATTTCAAGAAACTAACAGCACAGCTGATCAACCTTCGACAGATCGGTGAAAAGGCCACAACTAAACCAGACAGATTGATTATTGAGGTGAAATGTTCTCTCTCTGTTATAAAGTATTACCCTATTTACTCAGCAGGATACAAGACAGTGAAGTGTGAGGTGACTGATACAGACACAGGAAGAGTGCAGCCATTTACCTTCAGCCCTCAGCCCTCAGGTGAGGAAACAGGTGAGCTCACGATCAACTGTTTAAGATGACCTCAAATATTAGTTTGATAGATTTTACATTTTTAAGATCTTTTTTTCATTAACAACTTGTGAAATAATGACACACTTTTTGGTTTGGTTTTGTCATTTATTCAGCTGAAGCAAACACAACAAAGGAACCAGCGAGAAAAACTGAAAGCAGCACAAAATCAGAACCAAACACAATCAGCAATCCTTCAAAATCACGTAAGATTATGATGATTAAGCAGGAAAAACACGTTTTCTTTTAGAGTTTTAAGGAGAGTTCATACTTTAGTTTACATCTTTTTTCCTAATGAATATTATTTACATTTTGATGACAGAAAATCACTTACCTATCCTATAGGAAACATAAGATGTAACATTTGATATGATGGTGTGGTTTTGGCAGGAAACATTGTTCACTTGAGTATCATGGCTGTTAAATGGTGTGAAACGTTTTTCAAACATTAACATGCAAAAATGTTTCAAATTTGTTTTGTCTGCTTTATCGCAGCTATTTCGTGGTACATCAATGGAGCTATTGGTTTGGTCGCACTGCTGATAACAGCTGTGTGTTTCATTATAAGGAAAAGAATGAAAGGTGAGAACATTTACAGATACAACATTTGTAAGTTGTTCTATGAATGTTAGAGTTGACTGTTTTTGTCTTTCCAGGAAACAAAATGCAGAAGAATGAAAATCCTGTGAGTTTTGAAACATATAATTAAATATTCCTATATCTGCCACTAAAAAGACAATTAAATAAACCGCTCATCTTTGAGGGAGTGTTAACAAGAACTAAACTGCCTTCATAGAAATGCTTTTCCACCAGATGTAACCGCACTATTGTCTGTTTTTCAGGGACTGAGTTCAAACCCTGCAGAGACTCAAACCAATCAGAACTCGGTGAGATCACCCACTACACCCAGAGTTAAAAACACTTCTTCTTATTCTCTAAAAAATTGTAAATGCATGACACTAACTGAAAAAGCATCCAAAAGATAAGAAAGTTAGGCCAAAAATAAAATCAGTAGACCACACCATGAATCGTAAAACCTGAAGTAAGAGGTCAAAACACAAATGCGATATCTTGAGACATCATTTCTGAGAAATTAAAGTGATGAATGAAGAGTTGTTTATGTTGCATTACAGTGAGACATATTTTCAAGGATAGCTGTTGGCAAAGTAGGATCCAAGTGCAGAACTCAAATCCATGTTAAACTCAAAAAGCAGCTTTATTGCTGACCTTAGCAGGCCAAAATGCAAAACACAAAATAATTCAGGCAACACTAAAAACCTGGAAGTCACAAACTAGCCTCTAAGAAACATAGAACATAACAAAGAACAGAAGCAAACTGGGGCTTTAAATACACATGAGGAGATCAGGCCATAGTGGAGACTAGGAACTCAGTTGTACGGTGGCCCTGAGAGGCCACTGCAACTTAAGAAAACACCAGCAATAAGAAAAATGCTGCAAAAGCACACAAAACACAACGAAAAGAGGAAAAACGACAACGGAAATAGGAAAAAACAGATTTCCAAAAGCACAACGTGTTTCTGGGGAGACAATAACCCGACGGACCAGTTGCAGGAACCAAATATGCTGAGAATTGCGCTGGGAGACACTTAAAAGAAGTGGAGGATTTATCGGTGTTGTGAGGAAAGAAAAGATGAGTGGTATATGTGTTAGCCTAACTATTAGCCTAAAAATCCATCATCAGTATTATATGAATCATGATAAAACACACCTAGCATGTTTTGCGTTCCTGCAACTGGTCCGTCGGGTTATTGTCTCCCCAGAAACACTTCCCTTTGCTTTTGGAAATCTGTTTTTTCCTATTTCTGTTTTCGTTTTTCCTATTTACGTTTTTTTTTTCCTATGTCTGTTACCATTTTTCTTATTTCTATTTTGTTTTGTGTGTTTTGCAGTGGGGGTTTTTATTGGTAAATGGACTGATTCTTATATAGCAATTTTCTACTCTCCCAGAGTAGTCAAAGCACTGTAAACAACATGCCTCATTCACCCATTCATACAAGCACTTCTAAAGGTATAGGTCAATTGAAAAATCTAAATTGCCCATAGGTGTGAATGCAGGAGTGAATGTGAGTGCGAATGGTTGTCTGTCTCTGTGTGTTGGCCCTGCGACAGACTGGCGACCTGTCCAGGGTGAACCCCGCCTCTCGCCTTATGACAGCTGGGATAGGCTCCAGCACCCCCCGCGACCCTGAAAAGGATAAGTGGATGGATGGATATTACTGAGGAGTCAGCATGTTTTTCTCTTCATTGTTTAGGTGGATCCTGAAGTTTCCTATGTCACCATCAGCAACACCTAGAAAACCAAGATAAGGTGTTTTGTTTAGTGATATCTGTATGTTTGTTTGTTATTATTTTATCTATATATCAGACAGCTTTTTTCAGGTTCGTGTTGATGATGAAATGATGCAGTGACTTCTGCTCTACTGTCAATTTTAAAATAACATAGTTCAAGCTGTTGAAAAAAAAGAATTTGCATTTAATGGAAAGACAATTCTTGAATATTGTTTATGGGTCCAACAGATTTAAAGAAACACCAGTTTTTGGGACAGTGCCCAGCTACATTATAATACACTTATTTTTCCTTTTTTTAAAATGAAAATATAATTGGTACCAGGAGTTCTTTGCTATGGATATGAGCAGTTGCTCTAAGAGAAGGCTGGATAGAAAACATACAACTAAAACTATTGCTATTGCTAGACTATTGAACAGCACACAGGATTCAGTGCCATGGTCCTAGAGTTTTGAGTTGTATTTGAGTTTCAAATTTGTGTTCTGAAGATCTTCCTTAGCTTCTATTTTTATTATTTATTACCTGTTTTTACTGTTCATCTTATTTTGAATTTTTCCTCTGTCAAAAGAAAAGAAATCCAAAGTATTGAAAGGAATCTATGCTCTTTATTTTGTTCTCATTTTTATGATGATGGGTAGGTTGACAGTTGAGGTCAGGCAGGAGTCTCTGGTCTATTATGTTTGTGGACAACATTAAGAAACAGGTGAAAGACGGCCTGTAGCGGTGGAGGAGTGTTCTGGAGAGAAGTTGTGTGAATGAGAGGGAGACAGGTTTAACAGAGATGCTGCAGGGAGTAGAGGTAATATAGGTGGAGAAATTCAAATACCTGAGGTCAATGAGCCAAAGCAACATTTATGATGTTATTATCATTGTGTAACCACATCATTTCTTTAGGGATTAATACATTTTTCTGATTCTGATTATGTTTTGTTTTTGTCGTCCAGCCACTGATCAGCAACATCAACTCAGCAGAGAAAACTGCTGTTATATTATCAATGTCATCTCATCTGGTTTTATAGGTAAATATAAACTAGATGAGAACTTTAAAGCAATGTTAACAGTTTTTAAGTTTCACGCTGTTGTTATTTTAATCTGATAGAAGATGTGTATTCAAGTCTTAATCCTCTCTTATAATATGACTGTTGTTAAATGCCTTTATAGTTTGTGTAAGTGAAATATGTGCAGTGTCAAAAGTCCAGTATGAGTTTTATAACATGTCTTTCATGATGATTAAATAGAATCTGAATCAATATCTTGAATATTCTTTTTTATAGTAATGTAATCTGGAAAAAATGCATTTCTATTAATTTGGTGAAATTCTATTTTTGCAGAACAAATTTTAAACTCTCACAGTTTATGTCTGAGCACTTTTTTGTGTATTATTCCTTTTGTCCGCCAGAGGTCCTCAGTTTTCCAGTATTTGCACAGTCACCTGTTAGAGACTTAGAGACTTAGACTTAGAGCTTTTTATTGTCATTGTGCAGTTTCTTGCACAGCGAAATTGGGTAGCTGAACCACAAAGGTGCTAAAGTAAGAAGAGAAACCAATATACAACGAAGGCGGAAAATAAATAAATAATTAAATAAATAGAATAAAATAAAAAACAGTGTATATGTATACATATGTGAGTGGAACTATATACATGGTGTATGTGTAGGAAACATTGAAACAGACTGGGACCAAAATAATTGCACATGAGCCAAAAATATTGCACAGAACATGGAAAGACTGAGATATTGCACATAGATGATCAACAGCAGTGTCAGGGTGGATGTGTTGGGGAAGTCTTTACACACTCTTAGTTTGCATTAAGAGTTCTGACAGCCCACGGGAAGAAGTTGTTCTTTAGTCTGTTGGTTTTGCACCTGATGGATCTGAGCCTTTTTCCAGAGGGCAGGATGTTGAAGAGGTGGTGGTTAGGATGGAGGTGGTCCTTTATAATTGCCCTGGCTCTGGAGAGACATCTTGAGCTGGCAATTAAGTCCAGGGAGGGGAGTGGACAGCCGATCACCTTCTCTGCAGTTCTGATGACCCTCTGTAGTCTCTTCTTGTCAGCTGTTGTGCAACCAGCGTACCACACAGGGATGGCGTGCACCAGCACACTCTCGATAGTGGCACGGTAGAAGGACACTAGGAGGTCAGTCTGCAGCCTGTTCCATCTCAGAACCCTCAAGAAATGGAGGCGCTGCTGGACTTTCTTCACTAGGGCTGATGTGTTTGTGGACCAGGATAGGTCCTCGGATATGTGGGTGCCGAGGAACTTAAAGGAGGACACCCTCTCCACATAGTCACCTTTTATGGAGAGGGGAGGAGGGTCAGTTCTTGTTTTGTGGAAGTCCATGACCACTTCCTTGGTTTTCTTGGTGTTTAGCATGAGGTTATTGTAGTTACACCATTCTGACAGTCGCTGGACCTCATCCCTGTAGGCGGTGTCATCATCGTTGGTGATGAGCCCCATCAGAGTGGTGTCGTCTGCAAATTTGATGATGATGTTGCAGGGGTGCGTAGGGGTGCAGTCGCTGGTGTAGATGGGGTATAATAATGGACTCAGCACACATCCCTGTGGTGAGCCAGTGCTGAGTGACAGGGTGGATGATCGCTGGTTGCCAACCTTGACTGACTGTGAACGGTCTGTGAGGAAGTTTTTGATCCATGCACATGTGGAGGGGGGGGGAGTCCAAGTTTACCAGCTTGTCTATAAGAATGTCTTGGATGATAGTATTGAGCTGAAATCAACGAAGAGCATCCTTACTGATGTCCCAGGATTCTCCAGGTGATGCAGAGCGGAGTGGAGAGCAGTGGAAATTGCATCCTCTGTGGACCTATTTGCCTTGTAGGCAAACTGGTGGGGGTCGAAGCTGGGTGGGAGGCAGTCCTTTATGTGTTTTAGGACCAGCTTCTCAAAGCACTTTGCAACCACTGGAGTCAGTGCGATGGGTCTGTAGTCACTGAGGCTACTGATGGTGGTGGACTTGGGGACTGGGACTATTGTTGACAATTTCAGGCAGTGAGGGACAGAGGCATGTGTCAGGGAGAGGTTGAATAGTCTAGTGAACACAGGAGCCAGCTGGTCGGCGCAGGCTTTGAGCACTCTACCAGCAGCTCTAATGACACCACTCCCAAGACTTGTCTCAATTTTCAATTTTGTGCCTCCTGCTCATGAGCTGCAAATCATTTTCAGTAAAACAAGTAAACCATGTTAAAGGATGTTTTAACTCAGAGGAAAGAGAGGAGAGGAGACTTGCTGCAGGAGTTATAATCAAGGATGCACAGATGTGTCCTTTGCAGAAACCTTTGCTTCACAACCCTGGTAAACATCTTCTGCTTGCTTGGTCACAATTTCTGTTTTAAATATATCAATAAAACACCAACAGATAGTTTGAGTCTGTCCTGCCTCCTTCCTGCTCTCCTCATACAACTGTGAAAGACTGAACACAAACTCTCTAAACCCTTAAACCGATTTCATACTGTCAGCGTTCAACAATTGTGATAATAGTTTGTGTTTCTGATGTTTAACTGTCCGTTATTATAAAGTCAAACCTCATGAGCTCTGCTGCTGTTGTAGCCACACTCTCACCAAAACACTTTCAGTTCTCAGAAACGTCTTCAGTTCAACAATGAGGAAGAGGAGCGTCTCAGACCTGCTTTATGTTCTGTAGCTGCAGCTGTGTAATCAAATGATCTATTGGACATCAAAAGTCCAACTGTGGTGGCTGAGGTGTTTGACCCTTCAACAGAACCTTGTTATGTGCTTTCATTTTCTTACATTTTAAAGAAAGAGAAGCTGCATTAATAGAAACATTTATCTTAAACTTCACACATTCAACTTCCTCAGTCGTCTGTTTATTTTCAGGGAGTGAAACATATGAAGCTTAAGTTCAGCCTTCACGAGTACAATGAGGAAGATTTATAATCACACTTCTTGTCACAGGCTGGGTCTCCGACTTTTCTTTGTATTTTTTGATATGTTATTAGTTTTTGTGTTATTTCCTATTTTGCCTTTAGTTTAGGCAAAATAGTTATTTGGTTATTGTTCCTGGGTTTTCTATGTTTTGGGGTTTGGTATTTATTCATCACGTATTAGGTCTGTTAAGTTGTGTTGTCATGTTTAGTTTTAGTATTTCCTGTTTTATTCTGACAATGTCATGTGTTCTCTGTTAATTGTATTTAGCTTTTCTCTCCTGGTCCTGTCATTAGGTTTATGGCTGTCAGCTGTTTCCCCATATGTTTCCACTTCCCCTGATTCACCTCATGTCTGTATTTAAGCCTTTTGTTTTCTTCATGCCATTGTCGGGTCGTCTGTTTATTCTGCCCTAGTTCTAGCCTGGTTCTGTTTATTTTGACCTCAGTCTTAGTTATGGTTTTCGCCTGTTATTCATCATTAGTCTTAGTCATAGTAATTGCTGGTTATTTTCCATCACAGTTATAGTTTAGGTTTTGGTCTCAGTACCGTTTAGTGTTTTTGTTTCTTAGTGTTTTGTCAGTTTATTTTGGTTTCCTGGTTTACACTTGCCGTCATCAAATAAAGGATCACTTTTCTGCTCAAACTTTCAACTACTCGTTATCATCTGCTCTTGGGTCCTGTTTCCACACACCTCGGCGCACCCCGCCGTAACACTTCTGTCTACTTCCTGGGTGTTTAGTGGCCAGAGCTTTTCATCACTTCCACTTTCGAACACTGTCCAGCTGATTGCTGACATCACTGGTCAAGTCCAATCGTCTTTCTCCCGGCCTTCTTCAAGCCAATCAGCCTCCACTTCATGTACTTTAAATCTCCCTGCTCATCTTTCAATCTCCCTTCCAGACATGTTACTCAGCGCTCCATCCAATTCTCCATCTTAACCACCACCATGTCTGGACTGTGGGGGGTCCTGCCTAAATTCTTTCATCAGCTGGAATCCAATCAGCTGTGAAGGCCATCAGAGTCCAATCACCAAATAGCTTGACTGGATTCTGTTTATCAGTTAATCATCTTCAATTCATCCTAACAATCAGTATTTAAATCACTGTCAGTCTGTCACAAATGCTCTGTGGGAATAGACACAAAGTGCACCTGCTGAATGTGATTTCTCATTACAATAAATTATGTTTATAAAAATCATGAATTTCAGACACATGAAAAGCTGACATACTCAACCTATGAAACATTATCATCAGCAAAAATAACAACTGGATCCCTAAAGCTGTGATGAGGAAGTGACATCTCACTGATGACAGGAAGTACAAACAGTCTTACAGAGTCAACAGTTCAGAGGGTGTGACAGTCGAGATCAAGAACAAGAAAGAAGTGAGACAGAGAAGCACGATGGATGAATTCAGATGGATTCAAATGTTTTCATGTCTGATGATTCAAAAACTCACTTTAACTTTGTATATAAATACTTTTAAATACAAATCATATCACAGAAATTTGCACATTTATTAATAAAATGCTGTTACATTTTTAAAAGAAAGGAATTTACACAGAACAGAAAACTGCAACCAAATAATTTTAATAATCACATTTTTTGTGTTTGACAGATTTTTTGTTTCTTTGAGGTTCATTGTTGTCTCTGTGGGATTAGCAGCGCTTTTAATAACTGCTGCAACAGTCAATATAAGGACAAGACATAAAGGTACATTTAAGATTGAATGATTTTGAATTTTAAAACGAAACTGAAATTGACTTTCTTCTCTCATTTTAGGGAACAAAACTCAGATGGATGAAACCACAGTAAGCACAAATCTCAATAATCCAATATTAAATTAAAACTGACCCATAACTGTGGATGATGATGTAGAAGTGTCTTTGGATAATGGGATTAAATAAACATGAACCAGCTGTCCCTCTCTGAGGGAGTGTTAACAAAAACAAAACTGCCTTCACAGAAACAGTTTTCATCCAGATATAACTGGACTGTGTCTGTTTTCCAGGGACTGAGTTTAAACCCTGCAGAGACTCAGTCTGCTCCTCAAACCAGCTGGGACTCGGTGTGATCACACACTTCACCCAGAGTTTAGACTACTTGTCAAAGTGTGCTCTGTAAATACAAATGTGTGTGACTCACTGTGAGAGCAGACGAGAGATAAGAAAGTTGGACAATGCAAAAATGTGTTTTAGTGCAACTGCAATTTTGTATTTACAGCTCACTTGTTTCAAAATTCCATTTTTTGAATAAATTGTTTGGATGATTGATGTTTGTTTTTTTTAAATAGCCTCATATTTAAATTTGTTTATTGATCTGAAACTTTCACAAGTGAAAAACATACAAAAAAAGAAAATAAGGAAGAAGCCAAAGACTTTTTCACTCCACTGTAAATCAAGTAGTTGTAATCTTGAAGGAAGATTTCATGAATGCTGTTTCAGGGTGAAGAGAGTGTCCGTCATTATCACGAGTTTGAAGCTGGAAATCAAATGGATTATGTTGAAAGTTGTCAGTTTGTCGGCCCCGAAGGAAAAGACAATTTGTGGAGTAAGATGGATAAAGATGGAAATGTGCTAAACAGTGAAAAGAGTGTGTTGGGAAGATGGAACGAGTACTCTGAGGACCTGATGAATGTAAAAAATGAGAGAAAGAGGAGGATGAATGGTCAGTTAAAAGTGTCCAATGTTGGGGAAGTCCTGACGTGAAGGGAGCTTAGGAGCAGTTACAGCAAAGGCAGCATTAATCTGTTTATCAAACATTAGATTAGAGTAAAAAAAAACACTCCTAGGTTCCTTGCAAAGGTTTTTGTTATTATTATTATGAATTCCTAAAGGGCCAAAGTCACAGCGGTCACAGGGACCAAACACAATCACCTCTGTTTTCTGTTCATTTAGGTTAAGGAAGTTAAAAGCCATCCATGCCATCCTCAACATCCTCCAAACAATCTAGCAAACCCTTCAGACGACTCACAGATTCACGTTTCAGTGGCAGGTAAATCTGTGAGTCGTCTGCATAGCAATGGAATGAGATCCCATGTTTTTCAAAAAATTGAACCCATGGGGAGCATATAAATAGAAAAGAGAACTGGACCAAGATTGGACTCCTTGAGGACCCCACAAGAAAGTGAGGCTTCTGAGGACGATGTTTCCCCCAATCTAACAGAAAAACTTTGGTTGGACAGGTAAGATTTAAACCACTCCAAAGCAGTCCCTTTGATTCTGACACGGTGCTCAAGCCGAGCGATAAGAATCCCATCAAATGCAGCACTGAGGTCTAACAGTATTAAAATGGCAAAATCTCCCAAGTCAGTAAAAGTTAAAAGGTCATTAAAAACTTTTACAAGAGCAGTTTCAGTGTTGTGGTGCGTTTTAAAACCAGACTGAAATACTTCACTAATGCCATTTTTATCTAGAAAGGTCTGGAGCTGAAGAAGGACAACTTTCTTTAGGAATGTCTGGACTGACAACCAAACATATAAGCTTCTGTGTTTGAGCCAGAGACTGCACTTGTGGGTGAACAATACAAACATTTTATATTTCTTATATCAGTAATGTAACTTGCAACAAAACGTTCTGGGAAGCTTAAACTTAGTTTCAGAATAATTAAATCTGAGACTTTGTTTTATTGAAAAGGTTAATAAAGTTTGAAATTGTATCACAAATAAAATAAATTATTAAATAACACCGGCTACAATATTGGTAACATCTGTGTGTTGTTCAACAGAACTTTTTCCCAGGCTTTTGTTTATATGCTCAGTCGAAAACCACTTTAACATAATTTTCAGCATAATTACTATTTTTTGTGACTATTCAGTACTTGAGTATAATTTATTGAATTATTTAGTAATAAATATGAAGTAAAAAGTTTTGATCACAAATGGGATTTTTCCAAAACTAAGCTTGCTTAATAGTTCTGAACTGTTACTGTAAAGTTTATAATAAAGTCATAATAACCTGATATTTAGAATCTCCATATATCATTTCCTTTATGCTTATATGTTGTCAAACAATGGCAGTAAGAAACATAGTGTTAAAATAGCTCTATATAGCATTATCTAATCTTGAGAAGAGGTCAAAGGTCAGTTATGGGGTCTTGCTATATGCTATGAGACAAACATAGCACAGTTGTAAGTATCGTAGTTTCTAGGCTCTAAGGCTTTGTCAGTTTAATAGTGAGCTTTACAAGATTGATTTTCGTGCTAAAAGCTGGCACAGAACTAAGTTCGCTTATGACCACTAGAGCTGGAAACAACCTCAAGCAATCCTAATAAGGCTAATCAGCACGGCTAGCATTGTTAAATGTTGTCATTGCTAACATATAGCTGTTTAACAGCATAGTGAGTAGCGAGAACGCTAAGTTATTGTTAGCTTTTAAAAGAAAAATGTTGGCAACCGTAACCATGGCCTGCGGAGGGTATATAAATGCTGCACAAGGTTCCATTCGTCCCTTTACACTTGCTATTGGACTTGTTTTGACCCGCTCCAACCTCAGCCTGTGGAAAGTTAAGTTTTCGGAAAATATTTACTGAAAGCGGATTTGACTTGCTCGCCACAACAAGTACTTCATCTTTGGATTGTTTGTACTTGTTTTTCATACAGCAAAGCCTGAAGATGGCTCGTCGTGGACTCGACAGCCCCCTGGACTTCGCTGCAGGTACTTTTAACATTTCTTCAGTTATTTTAAGAGCTACTAAATGACTGTAATAATTTAATAAGTTCCAGTGTGAATATCAAGTTTTAATGTTATCAAAATATGCTTATTCCAAGATTTTTCCCCGTAAAATGTTTGTATGCTTTAAATTTTCCGGGAGAGGTGTAGGAATTATTAACGACTGGTGTATGAATTTGAAAAAAAAGGTGTTACTTTGATTTGAAGGCTTCAAATTTGACACTTTTTTAATGATTTGGTTAAAAATAGCTTAATGGACTACAATTTGTAAAATGCCCCAAAATCAGTCTCCGTGGTAACAGCATCTTCAGCGTGTCATGACGTCAGAACACACAGGTGTAAACACACCAGATCCCGGTCCCCTCCTAACATCCTGTTCTTCTTGGATCAAAGGCTTTATTGAAATAAACTATAACTTTTCCCCTGCTACAAAACATGATAATAAAAAATAACAAAAATAAATGAATATAAAAAAGAATATGAAAACAGTAATCATAGTACAGTAGTAATAATGGTATCCTTATGTTATGCTACTACTATATCTTATTATATAGCAGTTAATGATGTGAACTTAGTTGACTTAGCTGTTTTTTGCTTGCATGAAGAAGTAGAAGTGTCATTCAGTCTGACATAAATGTAGCCTAAAATGCTTTTCTCTCATCATCTGCTCAAACTAACAGATGTAGCTCTGTTCCTTTAGCACTTGATGTTTATTACATTCTTAATGTTATTTTAAACTTGTTTCCTCACAGGTCGTCTCGACTACGTGGTTGAGCGTCCTGCAGAAGAAGGCCTTCCAGAGGTCATCAGGATCCTGGATGACTCTGATACCGAGCGTGTCAGTGAAGGTGAGTATGGTGAGTATATCCCTCTCCCATCCTCACCCTCTTCTCCTGAAGCACAGGATCCTGATGACAGTGAAGAGGAAGGTGAGTACCCTCCCTACATACCTGAGGACGTCGAAGAGGTGAGTGAAGACACTGACAATTCCTCTGACTGGAACAACTCAGAAGAGTGGGCCGATTGGCCTAGTGACGACTCGGGGTATGACACCATGGATGAGAGAGCTGATTCCCCTCTCATCCAGGAGCTCCCTCCAGAGCCGTTTTGGCACGATTGGCGACATCCTATTGCTCCAGGTGCTGCCCCGTTCGCCATGCCGCCTTTCGGCCAGGCCAACGCCCCACTCTTCCCGGTTGGTGATCCTTTAGCTTCTCCTGCTTCCTCTGCTCCTCCCTCAGCTCCTTCCTCTCCTGCTCCCTTAGCTGCTTCCTCTCCTGCTGCCTCAGCACCTTCCTCTCCTGCTCCCTCAGCTCCTTCCTCTCCTTCTCCTTCAGCTGCTTCCTTCCCTGCTCCTTCAGCTCCTTCCTCTGCTGCTCCTTCTTCCGCTACTCTCTCAGCTTCTCCTTCAACCTCAGCTCTTACCTCCTCAGCAAAGAGAAGCAGAGAAGACACCTGCACTGATGAGGTAAGTGCAAAGAGGTGCAAGGTAAGTGATGACACGTTCTATGGCCCTTCAACATCCTCGGGTTCTGTTGGTGTCAGACGCTTCTGGGAAAGGCCTTTTAACCTTTCACTTGATGACAGCGACTCTGACTAGATTATGTTAGAACTTGTTTTTAAGCTTTAAATGTTTAAGTTGGCCTTTGCAGTGTTTGTAAATGACTAACATTTTTTTTCTCAAGCTCTAGCTCACCATACAGGACAAAGGTAAGTCCGTACTTAATGTCAACACAAATAAGTAGAAAAGGTTTAAAAATGATGTCGTGAACTGACTGTAGTCTCTTGTTTTTACATAAGGTATAGCCTGTGGCTCAGGGATCAGAGGTAAGGTAAAAACACATAACAGAAGAAAAGTAAAGTGAACAACTCTGTGATCTGTGAATTCATGCTTTTCTCTTTGTCTTTTTGTCTTCAGGTGCTTTACACTTGTCCTCTCCCAGCATTCAGCACTTCAGACACTCAACGTCCAGGACGGAGCTAACACAGAGAGATACTCCACCCAGAAGACAGCCTTACCCCAACCCGATGAGAAGGATGGATGACCAAATGACAAACTGGAGAGTGGTGCTGTGTTCCAGCTATGTAAGTTATCACCTCACATTGGCTACAAACTGTCTTGAAGACTAAATCCTTCCAATAGCTGGTGTAAATCATCGTCCTACAGTACTGTAGGTTTAAGTTTATTTATAGTTATTGTGTGTATATGTTGAGTTTAAAATTGCATTTTAACAACATGCTGCAGCTACCAACAATGGAAATGCTGTTTTGTGTTAAAATGACGTCTTTCTCGTGTTATTGCTTTGCAGGGCAGCTGAGAGTGGACAGAGCTGCACAGAGGACCAAAGATCCACTCTCAGCACTTCATACCTGACTGGCCACAGCACCACCCCTCTTCACCCAGGGTGAGGAGGGCCCTGACCCCACCTGCACAGAGGGAGTTGTGAACATACACTTCTGTGTCGGTGGGTTTAGGAGCCTCCTCACACTCACACGGATGAAGACTGTCACTGGAAGATGTTTCCATTGCATCAGCAGGACGTAAGCATTTGTATAATATTACAGTTTGTGATGTTTTATACATGTTTTTATTGCTTCACTTCAAACTAGGAGATATAAAATAAACCAGTTTTCATAATATTTTCTGTGTATTTAGTTGTTTTCTTAATAAGTTATTTGGAACATCATTGCAACCTGTCAGCTTTTTATTGGGGATTTATAAAGTTGCTGGTGGCTCAAGTGTGTACAGTGGGGTGTTGTTTTTGTCACATGGTAAAAGTGACCTCATAGGGAGCGAAAAGAACAACTGAACAATTTGGGGATTCACAGACTTTGGTAATCATTAAAAGATGAAGAAAAGTAGTTTTGTGTGATCAGTTTTAAGTAGTGAGCAGCAATTTAATCAAATGCTGGGATGAAATGGGACAAAAGGGTCATGTGACAGCCACATTAGTTCCCTTCCCTCGTTTAACAATGTGTAAGCAGACAGCTTTAACCTGCAATTTACTGCATGTTATTAGGCTGCATGGTACAACCACAGTCTGCTAACCACCTGTGGTGAGCGAAGGTTTTGAGGCATTGTTCAAACTACTGATGAAGCTTTATCAATGCTTGTTAAGTTTCCCAACCACATTTCATCCCGATGGTCCAAGGCTTACATCTTTATGCTCACAAACGTGCTTCTGTAATTAACCAGTAACAAATTTATTACTTTAAGTTACAGTGTGAGGGGCATTGATGAACATAAATTAGATTTAACTTGATTATGTGTTTAGGTCAAGAGACACAGACCTTCATCTGTAAGAGGCTTTTCTTAAATGTCTGATCACAATGTTTGTGTTTGTCTGCAGCATCACTGCAGCAGAGAGGGTATAACACAAGGCCACAGTCATGTGGTATTCTGTCCTGCTATTAAGTGAATAAAATACTGAAACTCTGGCAGTAGACTGGAGCGAGGCAAAGAGTATGTAAAGGGACAATAAGAGGAAATGATGGGAGAAAAAAAAAAAACATGTCTGAGAAACACAAAGGAAGAAGAAAAATAAAAAAAATGGTGGAAAAAAGGATTAGAGCCTAAATTCTAAAGCTGCAGCTTTGCATGCTGGCAGCTCCAAGATCTCACTGACATGTAATCATAGACTGAATAAACATAGGCCAGTGTGATGTCATTGATTTGTAGACTTTAATTTGTAACAAAGGGCAACCTCTGGGTACACACGACACAACACTGGGAAATATACCATTCACATCTGTGCCAAATTGAAACTCTCAAAACCTAAACTCTGCTGTCAAAACCTAACATTCCTTTGTCAAAATGTAACTGTTGACAAAATGACACATACTTGCATCATATGCAAACACTTACAGATCAGGGGGAGCACACTAGTCTACTTTATATAAAACACTGCAGTCTTTCATTGTTTATTCAGAAGGCATATTTTCAGGAGACACATTTTCAAACAACCAAAAAAACAAATAGGCCTACTCAGTATTGTACATTGCAGTACCATGAGAATGGGTGAATGACTGAATGTAGTGTAAAGCACTTTGGGGTCCTTAGGGACTGAGTAAAGCGCTATATAAATGCAGGCCATTTACCATGAATTCAGAGAAAGCAAAAAAAACCAAAAACACCATAATACAGTAATAGAAAAAACACCATACTGTAAACACAAAAAATCATGACAATTGTGCATACGTGGGCTCATGGAACCCGCCGTCTGTTGGGGTCTGGCCACAGGACCTCATCGACATCGCAAGCAATGTCTTCTCTCGCTAGGCACCGGGGAAAATATCCTCTTGCATGTCGAAACCATCCATGGATTGCTGTCACCTGAATGTCGCCGCAGGCCTGTTCCATTGCCTGCAGAAGAGGCATGCGGGCATGTGG
Organism: Simochromis diagramma; assembly: GCF_900408965.1. Lineage (NCBI taxonomy): Eukaryota > Metazoa > Chordata > Actinopteri > Cichliformes > Cichlidae > Simochromis > Simochromis diagramma. The sequence continues at coordinate 17,323 of NW_024387397.1, forward strand.
TTAGTTTGATTGGTTTATAATTCTTATAGCTTTTTTTTGTAACTTGAAAATATGAAGAGTGTTCGTTTTATATGCATTACCCCATATCTCCAGACAGTAAGTCATATATGGAAGCAACAGAGTACAATAAAGTGTGTATAATGATTTTTTGTTCAGGACATGCTTTGTTTTATAGAGAATAGCAATGGTTTTTGACATTTTTGTTTTCACGTGGTTTATATGAGACTTCCAACTCAGCTTATCATCAATTATCACTCCAAGAAATTTATTTTCGTACACTCTTTCAATTTCAATTCCATTAACCCTTATTTTAGATACATTTTTCATTTGTCTAGTGCCAAAAATAATCAATTTTGTTTTCTTTATATTTAATGATAACTTATTTACATCAAACCAGTTTTTTAATATATTTAACTCCTTTTCCGCTGTAGTCAGAAGCTGTTCTAAGTTTTTAGCTGAGCAGTACAGAGTGGTATCATCAGCAAACAATACGAAGGAGGAGTCACGTGCGTAAGATATTAAAAACTCATCTTCAAACTAAACAAGCATCAAAAAACACACAACAGGGTGCTGCTGCAGTTACTTTTATGACCAATTAGTGTTTATTTTCTGTTATGTAAAGAAAACTTTTAATAAAAAAAAAGTATCCATCTAAAATCCACCTCTACAGCTCCAGGTGTTGGGTGACGCAGCACGAGGACGTCAGCGTAGCCACTCATGATCTGGACAGAGTCCGCCAGCGATTCTCCCTTCAGCGAGGAGGAAGTGGCCTCGCTGGAATGGACGACGGAGCCGCCCAAACGCTGCATGGCCGCTGCGAAGGAACTGCTGGTGCGAGTGCTGACCTCATAGAATATGGAGGCCATTACTTTACCCTGAACAGGAAGGCATGAGGAATGAGGGATTACTTTAAGGTACCTCATCATTCTATAACTTTGGTCATGTTTGATACGAACATCCACCATTGTAACAGCACATAACTGAAATTAGTGAATAGTGCAGTAACATGAGGCACGTTTAGGAGATACCTTGAGTATTTCCAGGCTTCGTTCCTTCTGAACCATCAAACGTAAAGTGTGAGCAACATTGAACAGGTGTGAGATCTGAAACAAACGAAGGACACAAAAATAAGCTTTTGTTCAGACCCGAGATCTTGTTTTAAACCTGTCAGCATTCCCAGAGTGTGTTTCATCTTCTTCGGCGTACCTGCTCCTTGCTGAACTGTCTGACAGACAAGATGTGCTGTCCCACCAGTGGGTGAAGCAGAGGAGACATCTGCAGGTGTGACACCTGACCAGGAGGCACCTGTCCTGACCCAGACTGTGGGGACAGCAGCCTGGACAGTGGGGGAGGATGGCTGTACCCGTCAACAGCAGCGGCTGGTGGGAGCATGACCATCTCTGTGGGGATAAGAGTCGCAGTGTATCAATGACTGGAACACAGCAAAGGTGTTTCACTGAGAATCAGCAGGAGAACATCAAACAACTTTAATTAACCTTGTTTTTATACGGCAATGAACAGTTTTGACATACTTGATTAATGGACATACCAGCTGAACATGTGAAATGATATGATAAGATAACATCTGCTTCATTTTTTAACCCCCCTTTTTAACTTATTGATACCTTTTGCCTAAAGAAGGCTTTAAAAATCCCCTGTTAAGGCCAGTGTGGCGAGAATAAGGCACGGCGGGACCACAGAGTATCATTCGGAGCCATCTTTATTTACATCTCACCACTACACACCCAAACCCCTGAGTCCCCGTGTTTTTAACTAGGCGGGCGTGATTAAGGATGCCGTGCAGGTGCGTCCGCCCTCCCTGCACGGCACCGCAGACCACGCCCCACCACAGCCAGGCAGGCTGATAATACACTGGTAGAAACTCTGATAGAAACATTGGGAGAAACCCTCGAGGTAAAACAAAAAACTGCTGTTCCAAAGCATTCTGGGAGCTGTAATACCTGGTGGCAGGCCGGGATCAGAGGCACGGTGGATGCGGGACGGCAGCAGGTAGCGGCTTTCTCCACCAATGCGTCGTGGGCTCGCAGCTCGAGTCCGCACTCCATCCCGGGGTGGAGTTGGACGCCGACGCTCAGGAGTCTGATGGAGCAGAATTAATGTAAACAAAACACATGAAATAATCCCCACATAGAGGAGTTCAAGAAACACTCAAAACAGTTCTAAGTACAGGCTTTAAATGTTTTTGTTTGTAATTAAACTCTGTTAGCTGTACGTTCACCAAATTCTGTGAACTTTTTAGATGTCATCTACGCTCATAAGAAAGAAGACCGGGGATATAAGCACCGGAAAAGAGCTTCCTCCAAACGGTGGCGTCTAAGACCTCTTTCTTAGGAATAAAGTGAGGAGCTGCTATTCCTCCACATTTCAAAAGGAACAAGTTGATACCTGCTGTTTGCCTCCTACCAGACATTTCAGGCATGGAAGAAACACCAACTTTAATCACTGATCTGAACCTCTCGATTTTGCTTGCTGTGTCTTTTACAGCATTTTAAACCAATTACATCTAAGAAGTTCTTTTATTCAATTTGTTGAATGAAATTCTAGTGTTTTCTTTCAGTTACGTTTACTTAGCATCAACTAGCCGATATCTGCTGCTGTGTGCACGTTCTTCATGGCTATGGCTGCTAAAGAAGTGTGTTAGTGTTGGCAGATAACTTCACTCTCTTGTTAAATCTGGTCAATTTTGGCTCCAAAAATAATCATGGCGGTGGCCAAAACACCAATGTGATGTAATATTATTGTAGAGTCTTTATCTTACAACAGAAAGCATGAAAGGCAGCTGCATTATTACCGCATTCACTTTTATTACCATTGAAGTTTCTTTAACAGGTTCTGGAGGATGGGTGGAAGAAGTGGGCCAAGTCTTCACATCCTCACCGTAACCTGGAGGCACGAGCACCTGAAGGAGACAGGACACGTACTTTATTAGATCAACTACATTTATTCTCTTTGTTTTCTTGTTCAAAAGCAAAATGCACGAATGCTGACCTGGCCGTCGATGTAGGCCACCTCTCCTCGCAGGACCACGCGGCGGACTTTACCTTTCACCTTCATACCTTCGAAAGGAGTCCACTTAGACTTAGTGAACTGCATGGCCTGAGGAATAACCCACTCCTGCTCCAGGTCCACCTGAAAGACACGTAATTGATAAATAATTAGGAACATATTTCATCAGAGTACGGATAGGCTGCTAATTAATGTATCAAAATAATGTCTCCTTAAAATGAATTCCCTTTAATTGTGTTTGTCTGTGTACCTCCACGTAGGTGTTTTCCTGAACGGGCAGGTTGAAGATCCTGCGTGGATTGTCATAAAGACGTCTGTTAAAATATTTGGAATCTGTTGTTTACAGCTTTACTTTTTACATGTCTGGTATATAATACTGTCTTTCAATGTAAAGCTTGCAATGAAAAACACTTTACCTGAAGCTTGGGGCCATGTTTAATATTTTATGTCAACCAAAACTTTTATGACATTTTCCACTTTTTCCCCATTTAAGGTGCCACTAAAAATGCTGTGTAAAATGCAGTAGTATTGATCTTCAAAGGGTCCAATTTTGAGTGACCACCTTGTGAAGCATCTTTCATTATTGTTGTTTGTGTTGTTGTGCTGCTTTCAGTTGTTCTTGTTGGTTTCTGTGTAGTTTTTTTGTGACCTGAATCAAAATGAAATGACACAATCAAAAAGTTTCTCTTAATTTTCATTTGTTGTAAGTATGCAAAAATATTTTGTGTAAAAACTTGAAATGAGCCAAACAAATGTTTTAGGTGTTTTAATCACCTACAACAGTTGATCTCACCTGTTTCCTCGCCTGAGGGCTGATGGCTAAAGGTAAACAGTTGCACTTTCCCTGTTTTGGTGTCAGTTACTTCACACTTCACAGTGTTATATCTTGAGTTGTGAATATGGTGATAAATCAGAAAAGACAGAGTGGCGGAGCAGTCAGTCTGTGAAGTCAGTATTTGTTTGCTATCCTTGCTATCCACCTCTCGACCTTTAAGCAGCCACTTTACTGTGTGATGACACTCTCCATACGTCACCACAGAGCAGCTTAACGTCACCTTATCAGTGTCCTTATGTTCAGTCACTGGTGAACATAATGTAACAATATGAAGCACAAAGGTTATCTTAATCACTTTAAATATTATTCATGTATTTTTATTTTTTTAAAAATAGATCAAGGTGAAAATATTTGGTGTAAATACTTACAGGTAATAGCAGATAGATCAACCTTTGCCTGATGAAACAGAGTGTGTTGAGTTTGTATTTCTCGTAATTTGTGATGATCACAGGAATATTGACCAACTTCCTCAACTGTGAGATTCTTTATAACCAGAGAACAGGTTTCTGTAACACTCAGTCTGTCTGATTTAGTTTTGGGATTTTCACCAATCTGTCCAAGTGTGATCAGCTCTGCTGTTTGTGTGTTTCCTGAAGTAAAGGTCCACGTAGTACCATCACAGTTATTCTTTTTATTTACCCCATTTAGACAAGGCAGAGTGACGTCATCTCCAGCTTTCATAAAAATGGAGGTAATAGTTACAGATACTGTTGAGAAAATTGAAGAGAAAAATGAATTAGAAAACAGTACTTTTTTGCAATCAGTGAAGATTTAGACACAAGTTTATAAACATGTGCCCACGCTCCCCTAACATCACAGTGCATGCTCAGCTGTGTAATTTACTGTTATTGACTTTAATAATATTTAGAAATGTTTCCTGTATTCTTACCTGGAATCTGAATCATCAGCATCAGACATAAAAACATTTGAATCCATCTGAATTCATCCATTGTGCTTCTCTGTCGCACTTCTTTCTTTCTTGTTCTCAATCTCAACTGTCACAGTCTCTGAGCTGATGACACTTAAAGACTGTTTGCACTTCCTGCCATCAGTGAGATGTCATTTCCTTACCACAATTATATAGTAATTTTAAGTTCTCTCTTATTTTCGTGATTTCTTAATGTTCCATAAGTGGACTGTATGAGCTTTTCACATCTTTGAAATTCTTGAATGCATTTTTCGTAAAGTTAAATTATGATAAAGAGAAAGTTTACACTGTGTCCGCTTCCACGGTGCATTTATAAAAACAAAAAAAAGAAAAGGGTGTTCGAGGTGTGAAGGTTGTAATTTATGATAAATGACAACATCGATTCTGTTCCTCTTTCCTTTAATAGTATTGTCACTCACCACAGTTTGACAAGATGCTATACAGCTGCAGCTATAGGAAATATGCCAGATAAGATATTTTAGTGGTCTGAAGTGGTCTCTAAGTCTGTGATCTGTAAGTATCACTAATAACTCACTGCATTTTTGATTCTTTTCAGATGTCTTTCAGGAGCAGTTTTTCACAAGAATGTAAATTTGAATGATAAAACTGGAAGGATTTACTGCACTAATCAATGGGTCATTGCTTCTGTGTTTGAGAGGTTTATTCTGGTATAACTGTTACACATGTATATATCTGTAGGTACTCATTTCTGAATCCAGCTCTCATTCAGCACATTATTGTGTCTTTTTTCTTCATAATAATATATGTTTAGAGGTATTTTGTGCTACACAAAGATGTCATTGACACCCCCAACACCACCACCACCTCTCTCCGTCTCTCCCACTCTATATGTGTGTATTGTGTATTAACGTCATTTAAAAGAAGCAGAATGTGTGAAGATAGCTGAGATAAATGTTTCCATTATTGCAGCTTCTATTTATATTTTATTCTTTAGCAAAGAAGAACTGACTGTGAGAGTTTGGCTACAACGATCGTCTTTTTAAAAATGCTGCCTGAGATACATCTGAATTAAGAATATCAAAAATCTAAATCAAAATTTATTTATATAGCACATATAAAACAACAATGTTGACCATAGTGCTTCACAGTCAGTAAAAGACAAAACAATAAAACAGGACAACAAACAATAGGTAACAACACAACAAGCTAGAACAGCCAACTTAAAACTAAGTTTTAAGACATGATTTAAAAGACTGGAGAGACTCGGCTGTACGAATATGAACAGGGAGGTTATTCCAGAGTCTAGGTGCCACGGTTGCAAAGGCCCGGTCACCTCTCAACTTCAGTCGAGACGTATTTTGTGCTAGGAGCCTGTGATTGGACGATCTAAGTGCTCTGTTGGGATTGTATAAGTGGAGTAGTTCAGAAAGATAACTGGGCGCTAAATTATTCAGAATTTTAAAAGTGAACAAAAGAATCTTAAAATCTATACGATATTTAACAGGGAACCAATGTAATTTGGCTAAAATTGGAGTTATGTGTTCATAGATTCTCGTACCTGTTAAAAGATGCACAGCTGCATTTTGAATTAACTGAAGCCGGTAAAGAGAAGAGTGTTGGAGGCCCGAGTAGAGGGAGTTATAGTAGTCCAATCTGGATGTGATAAATGCGTGGATAAGATTTTCAAGGTCCTTTAACCTCCTAGGACCTGGCGTCCACATATGTGGACATCACATTTTGGGTTATTTAGACTAAAATACTCAATTTTGCTCTACATGGGCCTGATATCCACTTACGAGGACATTATACCCATATGGAAAAGATATATATAAATCTTATAAAGTTTGTATCTGTCTTGTGTGAAACTTGTATGAAAAGCATATAAGTGTGAAAACAGATATAAGATCCCTTGAAAAATTATATAATGAAACTTGTATGTTTTGGATACTTACTAAAACAATGTATGAAAGTAATGCGAAAGTGGCCACTTTCATGAGTAAATCATGTAAGCCTTATATGATTTACTCATGAAAGTGGCCACTTTCATGAGTAATCACATATAAGTTTTTACTATTTCTTTTCCGTATGGGTACTGCTACTGTTCTATCAAAATTTGAAACGAATATTCTCATATGTTCGGGTCTTAGGAGGTTAAAGGAAGGAACGGCTTTGCTTTAGATATCTGACGCAACTGGCAAAAGCTGTTTTTTACCACAGTGGAGACCTGTTTCTCAAGTTTAAAAGAGCCATCCAGGAACACTCCGAGGTTTTTTACAGTGAGCGAGAGATGGCTAGCGAGAGGGCCAAGGGCATCAGCTAACTGGTCTGAGTGTGACTACCAAAGACTACGATTTCAGTCTTATTCTCGTTCAGTGTAAGAAAATTATGTGATAACCAAATTTTAACTTCATGCAAACAGTTGAACAGAGGTTGCAAAGAAGCAGACACATCGGATGTCAAAGGTGAACAGATCTGGATATCATCAGCATAACAGTGAAAGGAGATGTTTTATTTTTAAAAAATGAATCCCAACAGCAACATGTACAAAGAGAAAAAAGCAGGACTGAGCACGGACCCTTGAGGCACATCACAATAAATAGAGGCAGAAGCCTACGAGTGTTGCCCCATAGCAACAGAGAACGTATTGTAGTCCCAGGGTAACTGAGGGAGGATTCATGGTCACCCGATTCAGTCCTAGCTATATGCATTAGCAAAAAAGAAACTTTGAAACTTAATCTTAAACGTAGAGATATTTTCTGTCTCCTGAATTTAAACTGGGAGCTGGACCCACAAATCATAAAAGAGACACACTAACTCACACACACCAGAAAGTGCCAAGAGTTGTACAAGGTAATTATATCTGATTTAGTTTTGCGTTTCTTTATAATGCTTTCCTAAATACAAATAAGACACTTTATGAGGGCACCTGAGCCTTGTAGACACAACAAATATTGAACAAACCTCGTTCCTGTTGTTGACAAAACATGAAATATATAGAAAAATATATCTTGATGCATTCTCAATTATCCAGGAAAGTAAATCTCCAAAAGCTGATTCTGTTCATCTGAACGTAGCGTTTTGTAGGAGAAACGTTTCGTCACTCATCCAACTTAAAGTAACCCAACAAAGTAACTTCTTCAGTCTCAGCTGACTGCAGGTTTCCCCAACTTTATAAACAGTAAATTTGCATAATGACTGAAACCAGCCCACCGAGGGAACAATGCGCTGGGAGGAACCACCCGTTGGTAGGCAGCTCTGAACACCACATCCAGAACACCCTGGATTTTGTTGAGAAGGTGAGAGATGTCATTATGGAGGCAGATGAAACCATGGTCTCGTACGACGTTACATCTCTCTTCACTTGCATCCCGGTCACAGAAGCATTGGAGGTACTACTTCACATACAAGGGTCAGTTCTACAGGCAGAAACATAGGTGTGCCATGGGCTCCCCAGTTTCACCCATCGTGGCCAATTTGTACATGGAAGAAGTGGAAAAGATGGCTTTGCTATCCTACCCTGGAACACCACCAAGCCATTGGTTCAGATATGTGGATGACACCTGGGTGAAAATCAAATCTCAGGACGTACTACATTTCATGGATCACATTAACTCGGTGGACTGACACATCAAATTCACCAGGGAGGATATGAAAAGGGGCAGGTTAGCCTTCTTAGACTGTGAGATTTCCATTAGTAATGGGAGACATCTAAAAGCTGACGTGTACCATAAACCTACACATACGGATCAGTATTTAAGGTTTGACTCTCATCATCCACTGGAGTACAAACTGGGTGTTATTAGGACGCTACAACACAGAGCGAACACCATCCCCACAGACACAGCGGCCAGGGAGGCAGAAGAACGGCACATCAAGAAAGCCCTGAGTAAATGTGGTTATCCCAGCTGGACTTCTGTCAAAGCGGGAAAGGCATCTAAAGAAAGCTCCAGCTAATCCAGGAGAGAAGGACAACCACTGCCCAAGCAAAAACCTGTAGTGATCCCATATGTGTCAAGAGTATCAGAGCAGTTGAGACACATTTTTTCTAAACACCAGGTCTCTGTGGCTTTTAAAGCCCAAAACACACTGCGCCAAAAATTGGTCCACCCCAAGGATCGGGTCCCCCGACACAAACAGAGTAACATAGTGTACGCTGTTAAGTGCCAGGAGGATTGCCAGGATTTATACATCGGGGAAACCAAACAACCTCTGGCGAAGCGGATGGCACAACACAGAAGAGCTACCTCGTCAGGCCAGGACTCTGCAGTCTATTTACACCTACAGACCAGTGGACACTCTTTCAAGGATGAGGATGTACACGTCCTGGACAGAGAGGAACGCTGGTTTGAGCGTGGAGTCAAGGAGGCCATTTACGTGAAAAGGGAAAGACCATCTCTGAATCGAGGAGGGGGCCTAAGGGTACATCTTTCGCCATCTTACAATGCTGTGATAGCAGCCATTCCCCAACTCTCCGTGAATGGTAGTCATGGCCATTGATCAGTGGTCTTTGATCAATGGGTTTTGGTCAGTGGTTGTTGATCAACGGTCATGAGAATTTGCATAATTATGATTAAGGAACTGACCTCCCAGCCCATTGTTCCCTCGGTGGGCTGGTTTCAGTCATTATGCAAATGTACTGTTTATAAGATTTGGAGAACCCTGCAGTCAGCTGAGACTGAAGAAGTCACTTGGATGAGTGACGAAACGTTTCTCCCACAAAACGCTACGTTCAGATGAACAGAATCAACTTTTGGAGATAGAAAAATATAGTTTTTCATATAAACTTGATTATTGTCTGTAGTAGGGCTGCCACAAACGATTATTTTCATAGTCGACTAGTCATCAATTATTTTTGCGATTAGTCGACTAATCAGATCATGTATCCATTGGACATAAAACATACGGCTTATTGCACCAGCATTCATCTGCTCTTATATAACTATAATTAGCTTACTGCTTGAAGTGTTTAAAGTATGTGCTAACTAAAAATAAAGACAAGATAATAGATTAGACTTTTAATGAAATTTGAAAATTGTCTCAGTGGTTTAATAAATTAAGTTGTCTGCTCTTTGCTCCCTAAAATTTAACAGGACATTGGAGTAAATTCTCGACCATCTCAAACTTCTGTTTAATCAGTTTTCTGTTTGACGTTTATTCAGATGTGTAAAATCTATAACTTTAATCTCAGCCAAACCGAATTACTCCGGAACAAATAAAACACTGAAAAAAGCCAAACAATAACATTTTTAGGTTATCTAAGTGACTTATATATCATGTTTAACCTGAGTAGCAAAACGATGTGCCGGGTGTTCGCTGTTCTCCACGGATCTAGTGAGCCTTACCCCGGCTAGCTATCAAGCTGGTGGGTAACAGACGTCTCCGAAAACGTCGGTGCACTTTTGCAAATATGTGGTGTCTTGATAAACTGAGCAGATGTTTGAGGTCTCGCAAAACAAACTCGGGATCTCGCAAAAGTTTTGCAAGATCCCGAGATAGTTTTGCGAGATCTCGCAAAAGTCCGTCTTAATTTTTTTTTCTCCCATGTCCCCTGCGGGGCTCCGTACTCTCGCACTTTTTTTCGAAGAAGGGGGAGGGGCGGTAGTAGTAGTAGGCGCACTCAGTAGCACAGGAACAGAGCTCAATTTTTTTTTAGGTGTTGTTGGTCAATATTCCAAAATACAAACAAAGGCTGAAACAGGAAGTTCCGGTTCAGAGGAAGGTCGCGCGCTGGACGGATCAATCGGTGGCCGCGTTACAGGACGCACTCGATGACGCAGACTGGGGCATGTTCAGAAACAGCTCCGATGATGATGTCAACGTGTTTACGGAAGCGGTTGTGGGATTCATCGGGAAACAAGCGGATGATACCGTGGAGACAAAGACTATCACAACGTTTCCCAACCAGAAGCCGTGGGTGGATAAAACCATCCGCGACGCTCTGAGATCCCGCACCGCTGCCTACAACACGGGACTCACGACGGGGGACATGGACCCGTACAAAGCCGCGTCATATAACGTGCGGAGGGCGGTGAAAGAGGCGAAGCAGCGCTACGGGAGGAAACTAGAGTCACAACTCCAACAGAGTGACTCTAGGAGCCTGTGGTGGGGACTAAGGACAATAACGGACTATAAAGCACCAACAACCGGTATGACGAACGCGGCCGTGACTCTGGCAGGCGAGCTGAACACTATCTATGCTCGCTTCGAGGCTGCAGCTAAGGACTCCAACAATGCTAGTGCTAGCGGCGCTAACGGCTGCAGACAGGAAGATACTGCCAGCACCGGAAACGTGCTCGTCATCTCCGATCATGAAGTAAGGAGAGCCTTCAAAAGAGTGAACACCAGGAAAGCAGCAGGACCAGACGGCATCCCAGGTCGTATCCTAAGAGACTGCGCATACCAGCTAGCTCCTGTGTTCACTGAGATATTCAACATTTCTTTATCTCAGTCGGTGATCCCCACATGCTTCAAAGAGTCCATCATTGTTCCTGTCCCGAAGAAACCTCACCCTGCTTCTCTCAATGACTATCGCCCTGTAGCCCTCATCTCAGTAGTGATGAAGTGTTTTGAACGCCTGGTCAGAGACTTCATCATTTCTTCACTACCAGACACACTGGACCCACTACAGTTCGCTTACCATCCAAATCGTTCCACAGACGATGCAATCTCTCATCTCCTCCACACATCACTCACTCACTTGGACACTAGAAGGGGGAATTATGTTAAAATGCTCTTCATAGACTACAGCTCTGCATTTAACACCATAATTCCCTCCACACTCACCACCAAGCTGGAGCATCTGGGACTCAGCTCATCTATGTGTCAGTGGATCTCCAACTTCCTAACTGGCAGACCACAGGCAGTAAGGATGGGCGGACATGTCTCAGCCTCCACCACTCTCAGCACTGGAGCCCCCCAGGGGTGTGTTCTGAGCCCCCTGCTGTACTCTTTGTACACATATGACTGTGTGGCCACTACCAGCTCCACCACCATCATCAAGTTTGCTGACGACACCGTCGTGGTGGGCCTGATCTCTGATAACAACGAGACGGCCTACCTGAAGGAGATTAGGAATCTGGAGAACTGGTGCCAGAGGAACAACCTCCTTCTAAACGTCAGTAAGACAAAGGAGCTGATAGTGGACTTCAGCACTAAGCAGGAGAGGAACTACCAGACCCCTGTCACCAACGAGTGCCCAGTGGAGAGAGTGGACAGCTTCAAATACCTCGGAGTTCACATCACGCAGGACCTGTCATGGTCCTGTCACATCAACACCGTGGTGAAAAAGGCCCGTCAGCGTCTCTACCACCTCAGACGCTTGAGAGACTTCCAACTGCCCTCCAAGGTGCTCAGGAACTTTTACTCATGCACCATAGAGAGCATCCTGACGGGAAAACATCTTAACCTGGTTCGGGAACAGCACCATGCAGGACAGACGAGCTCTACAGAGGGTTGTGCGATCAGCTGAGCGCACCATCCGCTCCAAGCTCCCTGACCTGCATTCAATCTACAGCAGGCGGTGCTGGACCAAGGCCAGGAAGATCGTGAAGGACCTCAGCCATCCCAACAACAGACTGTTCTCTCTGTTGAGGTCAGGAAAGCGATTCCGCTCCCTGAAGACCAACACAGAGAGACTGAGGAGGAGCTTCTTCCCGCAGGCGATACGGTCTCTCAATCACACCACCACACAATACTGACCCACACATATGGTTCTTACACACACACTGGACATTCTGGACATTGTTTTCACTTCATCACTTAAATCACTTTAAGCATATTTGCACTGCACAAGACATAATGTGGATTGCACAACACTGGACATTATATTCTTCATTTCCAGTTAATACTTGTGCAGCTGCTGTTATTGTGTATATATTTATTTATATTTCTTCATACATTCTTATATAGTTCTATATTGTGTATTTTGTTGTACAGTTATTTTATTTTCAACTTTAATTTATATATTTTATCTTATTCTTTCCCAGTTAAATTTACCCTTCATTCTAATTTGTGTTGTACAGTTATTTCATTTTCAACTTTAATTTATATATTTTATCTTATTCTTTCCCAGTTAAATTTACCCTTCATTCTAATTTGTGTTGTACGGTTATTTCATTTTCAACTTTAATTTATATATTTTATCTTATTCTTTCCCAGTTAAATTTACCCTTCATTCTAATTTGTGTTGTACAGTTATTTCATTTTTAACCTTAATTTATATTTTATTCCTTCCTAGTTAAATTTACCCTTTTTAATTTTTCATATTTATTTCCTATCTTATTCATAGCCTTTTCCTTTTTTGTTTTCTTTAGGTCACGAGCAGTTGTCCAAGCATTTCACTACATATCGTACTGTGTATGACTGTGTACGTGACAAATAAAATTTGAATTTGAATTGAAATAGTTAAAAGTTGAAATGTGAATAGTTGATTTTTGTATTATATGATTTATTTATTACATTTTATGTGGAATGAATAAATAAAATTATATTTACGGTGGCCCCTACAGACAAAGCACATACAAACTTCAAATCACGTACAAACCCTGAAGCACGTACAAACTCCAAAACACGCAAAAACTCCAAAACACGTAAAAACACGTACAAACCCCGAAGCACGTACAAACTCCAAAACACGTAAAAACTCAGAAGCACATAAAAACTCAAAACACGTACAAAAGACAACAGAAGTGCTAAAGGATGTTAGGGGCAGTGTTGAACTTTTGTTACCTAGCGGCTACACAAGCCAGCAAGTACCAACGACCGTATTTTGTGTGTGGTAATAACAGGTAAATGAACATTTTTTTAAATCTTTTTTTTTATTTGACTATATATGAATTCTTGTGTATAAATACACAAACAATACACATATGCTTTCATGCTTTCAATTGTGTAATTTAAGGGATCTAGGTAGCTCTGTTTTGTAAGAGTTTGTACGTGTTTTGTCTCTAGGGGCCACCGCATATATTTATATATAAACATTTATAAATAAAACCATTTTTTTTTACATTAGTAATTCCTTTTGTGCATAATTTTATATTATTGTTAATAACAAATTAATTAAAGCAACAAAACAACCTGAAGAGCCGGTTCGGAGCCGAAAGAGCCGGTTCTCTAAAAAGAGCCGGAAATCCCATCACTACTGGACACCACCTGCATGAGGTGTTTTAGGCATGTCCTGGAGGTAGGAGGCCCCAGGGCAAACTGAGGGCTCGGTGGAGAGATTACATTTCACAGTTGGCTTGGAAATAATTCAGTTTTCCCCCAGATGAGCTGGAAGAGGTGGCTGGCAAAAGGGAGGTCTAAGTTTCTCTCCTTAGATTGACCAAACCCATGACCTTGAACCTGGATATATAGGACAGGGAGGATAAATAAAAGGATGTTACATTAAACCTGTGGTTCCCAAACCTTTTTTATTTATTTTTTTGCTAGGCCCCTGTTTGTTTTACAAGAAAATCTTCGCAGCCCCCCGGCACAAACACATCCTCAAACCACACACAGCCATTTATTGTTTTCAAACTCCACTGCAGTTTCTTTCACACCTCAAACCTTTAAAAAACCAAAAGCAAACAAATAAAAGTAAACTACAATAAATTACAGGTTGGAACAAAATAAACTAATACCATCTTTATTTTAAGCGTAGTTGTTTCTTTCCCCCTTTGTAAGAATAATTTTTCAAAACATGCCTCTGTGCAAAGTGGGTTTAAAAACATAAAACGTGATTTGGACAGGGGAAATGGGTTTTGGTTTAGACACAAATACATATGATTTAAAAAAAATCTTCTTGTGATCACACATACTTCTTTTTGTGCCTCTAAAACATCCTTGTTTGTCTTTCCAGAACAGACATATGATGTCGTAACTGTCGGAGCACCGGCCTCTCACTGCCAGGGTTTCTAAAAATGGCCTTCTGAGGAAGCTCATCCAGAAGTTTGAGGAAGCAAAGAAACAGTAAGTTGAGAGTAAAGTCGGGCGTCACATTAGGGCTGGGCGATATGGCCTAAAATCCATATCGCGGTATAATTTGAAGCACGTGCGGTAACGATATATATCGCGAAATATTCTTTTCTTCTGTATAACATATTTTCCACACTATATGGCACACTTAAATAATTTTCTCAAAAATCGAAAGTGTGCCTATGTATGAATTCTGGTTGTGCTTACTGACCTCAAACCGATTTTGGCCTGCAGAAATCTGTTAAAAACTGTTTTAGTACTACTTTCGTAAGCTGCACTGCTTGATGGATTGTCAGAGCATTACGGCTGCTGTAGTGAGGAGCTTCTTAAATGTTGGTTTAGTGTAAGCTCAGCTTTTTAACTAATGTAAGAAGTGTTATAACTGACTCGTTTTTAATACCTAAATCTGGCCTCAGTGCACAAACCTAAATGAATCGGTACATATGAAAGCTATACTAGCTATAGTTTTCAACTGCAGGCACAATCTATGTAAGATTCTGGTTACCTTATTTGGTAAGGAATGTTCACTTCCTGCCCTTTGTGGGCTCACCATGTAAATGGTGGACTGTTAAAGAGGTTAAGCCATATACGAGGTTGAGGGGAGATGACCCTTTTATGACTAGAGATGCGGTTAAAACGTTTGTAAGCAGGAAGTCACGTATACAGACACACATACACTCTCTCTCACTCACACACACACACACACAGTGCCTTAGCTTTTACCACACAACATATGAGGTTTACAATGGGCGGTTGTGTAACTGTTTTCATTCAATAAAAGGCTGGAGTTGGAGTTGTCTGAGTTTGGGTGTAGAGCTTGCAACTCTGAGAATCCGACCAGGCTTCCCCTGCACAAGTAAAAACCAATCGAGCTCTGATTGTCTTACTTTGTTCTGAGTCAGCGAGGGCTGAAACCTAACTGTGTGTTTAAGGTGTTTTAATGCAGCGGTCCCCAACCGCCGGGCCACGGACCGTCGTTTGGTCGCGAGATGAGGCTCGGGTGTGAAATGTATGGTTTTCAGAGTTTGTATCGTTTTTTATCGTTATTTTGTTATCGTTTTTATCGTTAACTCTGTTTTCCTGGGTCTTTCACGTTTGTTATGAATAAATCTTCTTTTTTTCGGTACCGGTACTAGTTTTATTTTGTTGTATTTATCTGTGACACCTTAAAGGCCGGTCCGTGAAAATATCGTCGGGCATAAACCGGTCCGTGGCGCAAAAAAGGTTGGGGACCGCTGTTTTAATGTATATAGAAGAGACTGAAGTTTATATGTTATGGAGTTATTTATAGGACTTGTTCCAAATCTGAATATGTCTATGATGTGTTATATCAGCCCGTTCTCACTCCCGAGGCGTAACATGTCGACGTTTTGTCACGTCCCGCGGCGTTCCTGAGGAACGCGAAAGGAGACCTTCGGCGTTCTTATGGTATGCGGCGGGCTATGGCTGGAATCCAGTGCAATGACGCTCCCACGGTAATAGACGTTCCAGCCCTGTATTCCAGCCCTAAACCTAACCTTATCCCTAGTCCTGACCATAACCTTATTCCTGACCGTAACCAGGACTTTAATGATGTTAAATAGCGTGTTTCTAAGCGATTTGAAGAAAAAGAGCAAACATGTGTAGATTCAGTCCAGACGGTTCTCATATTTCCTCTTTTTTCCGAGGTCGTCATTTAGGAACGTGGTGGGTAGCCGAAAACGTAATATGGTGACGATTTGTCACCTAGCGTAAAATGTTACGCTTTGGGAGTGAGAACGTGTTGGTTATATTGTAGTGGTTTTCTTATGGGGAGGGTTATGTTTTCCTTTGGTTTGCTGACCCCCAGACTTGGTCTATTCCAGATGCTCACCTGAATCAGGTAGAGTATAACAGGAAGCCATTTGCTTTTCAGAAGGGTTGGATTCTTTGCTGTATCACCATGTGTTCTCATTAATAAAGTACATTTTACTCCAGTCTCGTGCTATTTTAGTGGAAGTGACCCATGACCGTCGGCCAAAACTGACAATATGACTATTAAAAGTCTGAGTAATACTGTAATTTTCTGCTGCTCATTCCTGTGCAATATCCCATCTGACCTCCCGTCATATTTCTTTTCAAGATTTTCTTATTTAATCACTAGTGTACATATATTTATATTTATAGATACATATATATTTAGTCATCTTTTCTCTTTTACCACGTCTCTCTAATATTTTGCTCTTTACTATTTTTCTATTTTTTATTTTATTTTATTAGATTTTATTATATTTTCTTCTACTGTACCATGCTGCTGAGTGACTGCTGCTCGTCAAACACATTTCATTGCAATGTTGACCCTGTGCTAACTTGCATATGACAAATAAAACTGAAAACTGATAAAACTGAAAACAGTAAAGGCAAAGGGAACACATCAAGTAAGGATTTCACACTCCCACTCACAATGGCACTTTCAAAGCATAAAGCCAAATATTTCAAAATTTCATTTTGAGGCATTTTAAAAATGAATGTGTTTGAGTTTCATTGCTCCAAAGCAATGTTTTCATATAAGCAAGATAACAACCAGTTTGCAACCATGTAAGTACAGTCCTCTATTGTGAACAGACGTGTTGGCAATCTGTCTGCGTTTATAAATTAGACAACAGTTATTTGCAGATCTTCATCAATCTGCCTGAGAGTGATTGCAGTCGGTCTGAGTTGGACTGCAACTGTTTTGAGTCAGGTTGCCTCCAAGGAGGCAGTTTATTATTTTCCTTTCCTAGTTGGAGAGATGGCTGTTGTTTTGTTTTTACTGTAGTGTGCTGGGCCATTAATGGCTCAGGGGCTGCAGCGTATCCGCGCCAACACCTAAGGCCAACGTGGAATCACCGGTCAGACTAACATAAAGAAAAAATCTTAAATTACACATTTGTATTCATTAAGTCACAGACAATGAAAACAAGCAGAAATCAAGATGTAATATTTTTATAATTTTATTGATGTTAAATTAAAGTTCCAGCTTAGTTATGTCGTCAGTGCAAGTCACTTCAATCTGTATAGCACCAAAGGAAACAATGGTGTTTTCAAGGTGCTTCACACTGTAAGGTAACAACTTACAGTATTAAAAAGAAAACCCCAAAAGAACAAACCCCTCTGAGCAAGCACGAGGCGACAGTGGGAAGGAAAAACTCCCTTTTAAGAGGAAGAAACCTTCGACAGAACCAGGCTCAGGGCGGGGTGGCCATCTGCCACGACCATTCCTGGGGATTTCAAAAATGACTTGATCTGATCTAAATGTAAAACTAGCTAATTTAAAGCGTCCAGTGAGTTTTAGAAAATATTTTGCTGTTGATATCACGATGTCACTATAAAGTAGAAACTTTGTTTCTTCCCTTACACCTCCCAAAAAATGCACGCACCGATGAGAAGCACTTAGATATGCAACTTGGTTCTGTGAATATCTTTCTTTTGAAAGTTTTAACAATATCTTCATCAAGATCTTGGAAGTTTAATTGCCAGAATGTCACAATAACCGCTGCATGCTTCCATCTTTTACAGAGGGATTTGAAAACCCTCTCGCTGAGTTTCTTGAACTTCTCTGGGGGGATTTTGTCGTATCCGGCCCTGATTTCAGTCCAGATTTTCATGGTAAGCCGGTTGGAGATAGCTTCAGCACTTTCAATGCTGAAGACTGTGCCTGAATTTTTTGCAACCTGGGAAATCAGTCCTTTCACAAAGATTTCCACTGAAAGTCTGCATCTTTCTTTCTTTTCATATGATTCCAGTCTATCAGTAACTGTTACTGCCAACAGGTGTTCTTGGAATACTGAAGTAGTTATGATATTAAATATTGGTTGTTCCATTAAATTCATTGAATCCTCCTCCCCACTCCTCCCCATTTCCAATGATATTAGTGACAATTTATGTAATTTGTCACAAATATCAGTGAAAATGACATTAGCAATGCAGTCAAAATAATTCTGCACTTTTCGGTCTAAATGCAAATCCATCCCCTTGAATTTGTCCAAGAGTAGATCCAACAAACGTTTTTGGTGAGAATGAGGGCACTTTAAAAGTTTACCAAGCTTTGAAAGCACAGCCTGAATTAATGTCTCTAACCATCTTTCAAAGTCTAAGGTTTTTTCAGGTGGCTCACAGTCTACAGAAGATCTGTGATTCTGTATCTTTTTATATGACTCCGTTTGACTTATGTTTGTTAACGGTGGGATGCTGGCTTCATGTTCAACACAGGATTTCTGCTGCTGGGGATCTGGAATTGGATTGTTTTCTGCTTTTGCAGCACTGTGTTGGTCAGCATTTTGACAGCGTTCTTCTGTGTTAGCTGTTTCTTGGCTGTTAGCATCTATATTCTGTGCTGTATCAAACTCCTGCTCAGCAGAATCGTCCAAAAATTTCACACGTGACGAAAACGTTTTGCCAGTGGTGGTGTGGACAGAACAGTTTTCATGTACAGGGGAGTTCTGGGAAGACCTCAGTGGTGATACTGCTACTGACTGTTCACACAGGTCCATTACGTCCTCTACAAAACCTACAAGCCGCTTAGCGGTGAAGCAATCCGGATAGCCTGAGGTAAGCTCTTCCCACTGGTTGCTCGAAAAACTACTGAACAAGTTATTCAAGAGGGATACCAAAGCATGCACTGTAGAATTATCCTGAACTGTTTTATCATTTGTCATTGTGTTACAGTTTGAGCTTGCCATTTCACTTTTTTGTTTTTTATGTCTAAAATGTTGTTTTGTGTTAAACTCCGTGTTTGAACGTTTAAAGCGCTGCTGTCCCGCTGTGTGAATGCGTTTCAACTGAACAGCCAGGTCTATATATAAGGTCGGTTTAAGGTTTCTTTGTAACGTCAGGTGACGTTACAAAGAAACGTCACCAGTCAAAGGATGACACTCAGATTTCTGGACTCACGAGTTCATAGAACATTAATGTTATGAAACATTGAGATAAGTCTTAAAACTACATTGTATACTTATTATTTATTTACTTTAATCAGATTTGACTGGTATTTTTAAACATTAAGTTTTTGTTCCTTCAACTATTGTATTTAAGCTTATGACTCACTCACAGTATGTTTATATAACTGTCTAAAAAACGGTGAGGATGTGGCCGCAGTGGCTGAGAAGCAAGAACTTTGCTTTTTCTTTTTTTTAATTGGGAAGCATAAATGAACATACCAGAAAACCCTGCACAAAGGAGCCATATTTGTTTTTTGTGTGTGCATAAGATGAAGCTTTAGTATTATTACACATATGATAATGATGTTAGCATGCAACACACAAACTCAAGTGGTGTTGCCAAGATAGTTGCTGACTGGCAAGAAACTTCTAGAAGAAATCTGGTGACAGTCCAAAGCACAAATGAACATGTTTAATACTCGTGCAAGACCCTGTGGGAAGGTGCCAGATTGCTGTATTTTGTGTGAATCAGGAAAAGTGCACGGTGACGACTAAAGCTTATAAAACATCTCTCTCCTTATGTGTGCATATATGAGAAAGAAAATTCTGCCAAAGCAACTTTAGCTTCTTGCAAGCATCAGCACACAAAGGATGCTAACACAAAGCTAGCCAAGAACCAAGAGTGATTCTAAAGTTAGCAAACAAGCTAACTAACCAAGCTAAAAAGGCTGCTATGTTCGGTTAAAAGGAACGCAGCTGGTGTTAAATCTAGAAATTTGCTGTTTATCTTCCTGCCGATATAACGCAGTTGTAAGTCTGTCTGCTGCTACTGCTTTTCTCCGGCACACAGCGACGTTTTCACGTTACCAAGGGAGAAGGGTCCCTTGGTATTGACTTTACATGTAAGCCTGACGCTCTGCCCGCCTCTATCGCGTTCGGTGTGAACACACCGTTAGTATGGAAGCTTCCTTCCACCCGAAATGTTTCCTTATCTGTGTCCAGATTTTAATTGTATGAGAGACTACAGGATTTTTAAAGTCATGTTTAGGGATAGGGAGAGCTGAATAGATCATAGCTTCTAATGAGGAGGGGTAGCAGCTTTCATTCTCCATCGTTGTCCAGTCGGCCCCCTTAGTCCGCAACCAAAACGACATGGAACGAACATTACATGACCAATAATACAGACGGAAGCATGGTAACCCCATCGAATCATCTCGATTTTAAACCTCCGTTAACATCTCACCATGGGATCCAGAGCGTCCAGATTACTCAGAGAAGAGGAAATTGAAGAAATTAAGAAGGAAACTGGCTTTTCCCACAGGAAGATCACTCGCCTGTACAGACGTTTCACCAGCCTGGATAAAGGGGAAAACGGCACCCTCAGTCGAGAAGATTTCCAGAGAATCCCCGAGTTGGCCATCAACCCTCTGGGAGATATAATCATCAACGCATTCTTTCCTGAGGGAGAGGACCAGGTAAATTTCCGGGGCTTCATGCGGACCCTGGCTCACTTCAGACCAATCGAAGACAACGAGAAGAACAAGAACCCCTCAGCTACAGAGCCCCTGAACAGCAGGACAAACAAGCTGCTTTTTGCTTTCCGTCTGTATGACCTGGACAGAGATGACAAGATCTCCCGAGATGAGCTCCTGCAGGTCTTGCGGATGATGGTTACAGACTTACAACTGCGTTATATCGGCAGGAAGAT
The DNA here is from genome assembly GCF_900408965.1 of Simochromis diagramma. Taxonomy (NCBI): domain Eukaryota; kingdom Metazoa; phylum Chordata; class Actinopteri; order Cichliformes; family Cichlidae; genus Simochromis; species Simochromis diagramma. The sequence continues at coordinate 38,613 of NW_024387397.1, forward strand.
AAACAGCAAATTTCTAGATTTAACACCAGCTGCGTTCCTTTTAACCGAACATAGCAGCCTTTTTAGCTTGGTTAGTTAGCTTGTTTGCTAACTTTAAAATCACTCTTGGTTCTTGGCTAGCTTTGTGTTAGCATCCTTTGTGTGCTGATGCTTGCAAGAAGCTAAAGTTGCTTTGGCAGAATTTTCTTTCTCATATATGCACACATAAGGAGAGAGATGTTTTATAAGCTTTAGTCGTCACCGTGCACTTTTCCTGATTCACACAAAATACAGCAATCTGGCACCTTCCCACAGGGTCTTGCACGAGTATTAAACATGTTCATTTGTGCTTTGGACTGTCACCAGATTTCTTCTAGAAGTTTCTTGCCAGTCAGCAACTATCTTGGCAACACCACTTGAGTTTGTGTGTTGCATGCTAACATCATTATCATATGTGTAATAATACTAAAGCTTCATCTTATGCACACACAAAAAACAAATATGGCTCCTTTGTGCAGGGTTTTCTGGTATGTTCATTTATGCTTCCCAATTAAAAAAAAAAAAAAAAAAAAAAAGCAAAGTTCTTGCCTCTCAGCCACTGCGGCCACATCCTCACCGTTTTTTAGACAGTTATATAAACATACTGTGAGTGAGTCATAAGCTTAAATACAATAGTTGAAGGAACAAAAACTTAATGTTTAAAAATACCAGTCAAATCTGATTAAAGTAAATAAATAATAAGTATACAATGTAGTTTTAAGACTTATCTCAATGTTTCATAACATTAATGTTCTATGAACTCGTGAGTCCAGAAATCTGAGTGTCATGAAAAGTATTTATTATTCGTGTATTATTATTTTACAATACAAGGTTGTTTTTTTCCTGATACTTCATGCAAACCACATTTCTCCAGGCCTGTCCTAATCAGCTTACTCAGTATCACTAGATCCAATGCTGCTCCTCCAGCAGAGCACACAAAAGTAGGAGAGACCGGAGATGCCATGGCTTAGTTAGGAGACTGTTTGCTTCAAGGCCACTAGAGGGTGCTGCCATAAAACTACAATAAATGAATTGACCTTTTGACCTGATCACACTCTTTTATGCAAAACCCTGCTGATGTTACACACACACACACACACACAAAGAGATTCTAGGTCTGACCAACCGTCTCCGCCGTGGGCAAAAAGATGACAGTCAATAAAATTCAAAAATTTAATTTATAAACACAATGAATAATAGTTAAAAGTCCAGTGTCCCATTTAAGTACAAAGTAAAAAACACACAGTCCAAGGCCAGAGCTAGCTATGCCACAAAGCCAGTTGCACTCCACACGTTGTTCACTTCAACAGGGGTAGCAATTGTCCTCTGAGACCCACCACCCTGTAAGTAGAAAGCCTGCACAGAGCGACAAAATAAGACAATTCACTATATAATTCACAGCCCATCCATCCCAAACATATCAGATCATTAGAGGTTTTGTCACATTACATACCTGCACTGAGAGACAAAATAACACAGCAGTGTTTGTAATGTGGGCTATAAGTAGACTAGCATATCAGTGCAATCAATTACACCTGCCTCCAATTAGTCCAGCCCTTTTACAGTCATTGACTGGGTGAGAAAACACGAGCAAATCAACCCAAGAGACAAGCAGGAAGACTCTCTGAAGGCTCCTGTGGCTGCACAGGCAGTCTTACAATTACGAGGTTGGAGAGTTGTTGTTTCAAAATGTTCACACTGATTTCACATGCTCATTAACTCACAACCAGCTGACCATATATATTTCTGCTGCTGGGCTGCTGTTTGATGGAGATTTTCTGAATTTATTTTGCTACCATAAGAGCAGACTCCATGCTGAAAGTATGTGCACTGTCACTTGCAATGAGTGGCACTAATGACGCTAAATTTAATTACGGGTCATGGACAGCCTTCATAAATGCTCATATTACTCACCCACACTGAATTCCAGCACAGGTTCATCTGGGTCCTGACTATTTCCTGCAAAGTAACACAAACGTCAAAAGAACATTAAGTCAGAGAAACAACATTTGGAGCTTTTGTACATGATAAATTATACTGCAGTAGTAAAACAAAATCAAGCAGCAGTACATTTATTAAAATCACCTTCAGCTGTAATATTTAAACTGATTTAGTGTCAATTTAGATTATGTTTAGATTAAAATGAAACTAGTACCCTTGTAATGTCTTTTTAAATTAGAGGTAAATATTTGTATATTTTTTACATAATATAATTATATTTACTGGATTTTCTCTCTATTGTAGTTTAGTATTATAGTTATTACTTGTTTTTTATTGACTTGTCTTGTTTTTACAATGATTTGCTCTGAATGCAGCCTTTAAAGAAAAGACTATCTGTTCAGTAACTATCCATCAGACTGGGTCCATGTTACCAGCCAAATGGGTAATAATTAAAGTAAGTTTTGAATTACGTATATTTGGGTGTTTAGGTGACACTTTTGCAAAAAAAAAAATATATATAATTAGGTTTAAAAGAACTAAACATGTATGTATTTAAAAACAATAAGTGTGTTAGAATTACTACAGCAACAGGTTGTAGCTCACTGTACTATTTTTGAGCACAACTTTGGTGCTTTTGCCTCATTTTTAAATCAGTGATCCCAGTAGCACAGTCTAAGCAGAGACCTCAGTGCTTGGCAAACAATCAATAGAATCAATATAATTATTAAAAAGAAACAAAATAAATGCCAACCATATAAAAAACATAAACTTAAGGAAAAAACTAAACTTGATTTTGTGTCTTTAGGCTATTGTTAACAGCAAGCATGAGGTTAGTGCATATGTATTATTATTGGAAAGATTACTGCAAAGAAAAAAGGTTGAACCAGGAGGGGGCGATATTGCTCTTCTTACCATGAGTTACATGCAGGCTATTACTTACCGTGTCACTCACATTTATTTCACAAAACAGCTGAACCCACTTAATTCGATTTAATTGTATTTATGCAGAGCTGAATCACAACAACATTCTCCTCGAGGTGGTATAGATTGTAAGGTAGAAAGTCTACAATTAAAAAGAAAAAACCCCAATACAGTGGGAAGGAACAACTCACTTTTAACAGGAAGCACCCTCTGGCCGAACCACGGTCAGGGAGGGGCGGCCCGCTGCGACCCTTTGGGGATGAGGAGAGGAAGATGGGACAAAAGACACACTGTGGACGAGAGCCAGAGATGAACAAGAACTAATTATTGAATGCAGAGAGGTGTATAAACACATGGTGGGAATCCCCCAGCAGGGTAGTCCCAGGGTAACTAAGGGAGGATTCATGGTCACCTGATTCAGCCCTAGCTATATGCGTTGGCAAAAAGGAAACTTCAAACTGGGAGCTGGTTCCACAGAAGGATGATCCCCTTCTACTTCTAAATATCCTAAAAACCACAAGTAAGCCCACAGTCTGAGAGCAAACTATCAAACTACGAGGTCTTTAAAATAAGATGATTATTCAAGACCTCATGTGTGATGGGAAGGATTCTGAATTTGATGCTGGACCCACAAATCAGAAAAGAGAAACACTAACTCACACACACCAGAAAGTGCCAAGAATTATAATTATATGTAATTTAGTTTTGCGTTCCTTTATAATGCTTTCAACTATACAAATAAGACACTTCATGGGGGCGCCTGAGCCTTGTAAACACAACAAATATTGAACAAACCTCATGCGCCCTGTTGTTGACAAAACGATAAAAATGAATGTGTACTTCTGTCTTATTTAGGTCATTTTTGTAGTTACAGAAAATCATTTGAATTCATTTTTCCTTAAATTATTTTAACCCTCTATTGATGCTATTGAAATTGGTCTGTTGCCTCAGGGCAACAACGGCAATAAGGGTTCCACAGTGTCACAGTTTTCTGCATATAGTCGATTAATAAATGTTGAGAAAACAACTAATCGATTCAAATTTTTTATTTGAACAAGTATCAAAGTGATGTTCACAGAAGCGTTCAATGGAACAAATACATAAATGGTAAACTGACTGCTTTTTATATAGGGTTTTTGTATTTTGCTCGTGCATTAAAAAGCACTTTATACAACATGCCTCATTCACCTATTCACCCAAACATTATTACAAGCACCTTTTCTACAATTAAGCTAAACATGCATAAAATGTTAGCAGTGGAGATTTGGCACCTGAAAGGACCCCCTTTGATCCACTCCTAGTTTGAGTCTATTTACATTTAAATACTGATACTTCAATTTTGCCTTGGTTTGAGCTCCATAAAGCAGGCAAACCAGAATTAATCACAGAAGGCGAAAAAACACTGAAACTACGTTTTAAGCTGCGAGCCAAACAAACCAAAGGTAACCGTGTTTTGAAAAGAGCTATGAAGAGAAACAGCCAGACTACTGTAATTTCTCAATAAAATGTCGCTTATTATCGCTCACTCTCAAGAACAAAAACGTGAGTAATTTTCCAGTAGCTCACCATATTTGGGATCTTCTAACATTCACACTTCATGTTTAAACGGTGGTGCGGAGGCGGTGTACTGTCGCAGGACGGATGTAGCATTCAGCGCGGTGTGCCTTTTTTTCAGTTGCTAAGCAACAGGTTTGTCCCGCCCTTTTCGTTATGACGGGGCGGGCCAGTCCTTTGACTGGTGACGTTTCTTTGTAACGTGACGTTACAAAGAAACCTTAAACCGACCTTATATATAGACCTGGCTGTTCAGTTGAAACGCATTCACACAGCGGGACAGCAGCGCTTTAAACATTCAAACACGGAGTTTAACACAAAACAACATTTTAGACATAAAAAACAAAAAAGTGAAATGGCAAGCTCAAACTGTAACACAATGACAAATGATAAAACAGTTCAGACCAATCGGGATAATTCTACAGTACATGCTTTGGTATCCCTCTTGAATAACTTGTTCAGTAGTTTTTCGAACAACCAGTGGGAAGAGCTTACCTCAGGCTATCCGGATTGCTTCACCGCTAAGCGGCTTGTAGGTTTTGTAGAGGACATAATGGACCTGTGTGAACAGTCAGTAGCAGTATCACCACTGAGGTCTTCCCAGAACTCCACTGTACATGAAAACTGTTCTGTCCACACCACCACTGGCAAAACGTTTTCATCACCTGTGAACTTTTTGGACGATTCTGATAAAATAGCTAACACAGAAGAAAGCTGTCAAAATGCTGACCAACACAGTGCTGCAAAAGCAGAAAACAATCCAATTCCAGATCCCCAGCAGCAGAAATCCTGTATTGAACATGAAGCCAGCATCCCACCGTTAACAAACATAAGTCAAACGGAGTCATATAAAAAGATACAGAATCACAGATCTTCTGTAGACTGTGAGCCACCCAAAAATACCTTAGACTTTGAAAGATGGTTAGAGACATTAATTCAGGCCGTGCTTTCAAAGCTTGGTAAACTTTTAAAGTGCCCTCATTCTCACCAAAAATGTTTGTTGGATCTACTCTTGGACAAATTCAAGGGGATGGATTTGCATTTAGACCGAAAAGTGCAGAATTATTTTGACTGCATTACTAATGCCATTTTCACTGATATTTGTGACAAATTACATAAATTGTCACTAATATCATTGGAAATGGGGAGGAGTGGGGAGGAGGATTCATCGAATTTAATGGAACAACCAATATTTAATATCATAACTACTTCAGTATTCCAAGAACACCTGTTGGCAGTAACAGTTATTGATAGACTGGAATCATATGAAAAGAAAGAAAGATGCAGATTTTCAGTGGAAATCTTTGTGGAAGGACTGAAAATACAAATTTTCTCCCATGTATCACGGTTAAAGGCTGTATTATCAGACTGTATTATCTGAATGGTACCAGACCTGGTCCCCGTCTTCAAAGCAACCATTTCACAGGCAATAAGATCACAAGTTCAATGTGCACGATGTGGGTTGTGATCATGCAGTGGCCTCCAACCACTGTTTTCCCAGAGTGTGACTGTAGGATAGGAAAACAGATGGATGTGCCTATGCTGGAAGACCATTCTCAACACCTGTGAACCATTTCTGAGAACTATAATAAGTGTTACGACTTCAGAAAATAGAATCTTACTGTCTTTAAACATTGCTTTGGAGCAATGAAACTCAAACACATTCATTTTTAAAATGCCTCAAAATGAAATTTTGAAATATTTGGCTTTATGCTTTGAAAGTGCCGTTGTGAGTGGGAGTGTGAAATCCTTACTTGATGTGTTCCCTTTGCCTTTACTGTTTTCAGTTTTATTTGTCATATGCAAGTTAGCACAGGGTCAACATTGCAATGAAATGTGTTTGACGAGCAGCAGTCACTCAGCAGCATGGTACAGTAGAAGAAAATAGGGCTAGGCCATATTATACCGTTCACGGTAATACCGGTATAATGTTAGGCAACGATAGGAAAATGAAATATCGCGATAGAATATGAGTAAACCGCGCATGCGCAGTGCCTTTGTTTTCATACGCACATGGCCGATTGTTGAGTGAAACAGATGAACCAGAATTGGTTTGTAAAAATGGTGCAACTTCAGTGATGTGGAACTGGTTTGGTGTTTGTCCGTCAGATACACGACAAAGCACATTTTTTTTGCAGAACATGCAAGCGTCCGTCGTTATTGTCGTATTTGTCAGACTAAGATGCTCTTAAATCTGGGAGTAATCTGGGTCCTAAACTCCGTATGCTTCAGGTCAAACGAACACTGCAGCATCACTGAGAGTTTAAAACTTTCTAAATTCTTTCATCTTTAATAAAACGATCAGCATTGCTGCTTTACCAGGTGTAACTATGAAGTTTAACTTCCAGGCATCCATGAAAACAAAATTTATTACATTTAACGGAGTTAGAAGTTAGCAGGAAGCTAGCGGAAGTTAGCTCGCTAGTTTCGCTAGTTACCTAAGTATGATATTGCATGTTCTGACTGAGAGATTTCTGAAAAAATTCAAACGTACAGCTCTGCTTTCACTTCCAACATAAATGAATACAGGAAACTAAACAGCAGTGACGTTTGTAGGGTTACTGAAGTTGGGCTAGCTGGTATATAATGATGTGCTACGTGACCGCTAGCGACACAGCTACGTTAGCATAACATAAACAGTAAAGCTGGAGGACGAACACTAACACTTTTCCACTTATAAAAGTTAACGTTAAGGTTCCTGATAGTTAGAGACAAATGCAATCGCATGGCAGGATGCTGTAAACGGACCAAACTTCAGTCAGGAGAACAACTGAGATAATCCATCCACAATACAAGGTTAGTCATTAATATACTGCAACAACATGGGAACAGAGCAGCTGCCAGAGAATTCAACATTAATGAATCAATGGTACAGAAGTGGAGGAAGCAAGAAGAATGAGTTTAATAAAGTTTGATTTATCTGACTGCTTTGTTTCGCTTAATGTGCCTTATAATCCTGTGCACCTTATGGTCCGAAAAATACGTACTGCACACTACAGTTTAATGTTGCAAAGCACCTCTTTTTAACGTCAGTGGATATTATACATGGTTATGCTCAGGATAAGTCAGCCCATTTCTACTGGAAATTCCTTTTGGTTAAACTTTCAGCAAGGAATTTGCATTTGCACTGTTACATTTTTATAAAGCTTTAATGTACATAAAAACCAGCTTCTTGTTTAAGTGAAAATAAATGGAAGGTTGTCTTTTTGCGCTAGTAATGTTGTGGAGTTGTATTTTGTCTCGCATCAATTATATCGTCAGTTATATCGTTATCGCAAATTTTCAAATATATATCGTGATAAATATTTTTGGCCATATCGCCCTGCTCTAGAAGAAAATATAAAATAAAAAAACTAGAAAAATAGTAAAGAGCAAAATATTAGAGAGACGTGGTAAAAGAGAAAAGATGACTAAATATATATGTATCTATAAATATATGTACACTAGTGATTAAATAAGAAAATCTTGAAAAGAAATATGACGGGAGGTCAGATGGGATATTGCACAGGAATGAGCAGCAGAAAATTACAGTATTACTCAGACTTTTAATAGTCATATTGTCAGTTTTGGCCGACAGTCATGGGTCACTTCCACTAAAATAGCACGAGACTGGAGTAAAATGTACTTTATTAATGAGAACACATGGTGATACAGCAAAGAATCCAACCCTTCTGAAAAGCAAATGGCTTCCTGTTATACTCTACCTGATTCAGGTGAGCATCTGGAATAGACCAAGTCTGGGGGTCAGCAAACCAAAGGAAAGCAAAACCCTCCCCATAAGAAAACAACTACAATATAACACATCATAGACATATTCAGATTTGTAACAAGTCCTATAAATAACTCCATAACATATAAACTTCAGTCTCTTCTATATACATTAAAACAGCGGTCCCCAACCTTTTTTGCGCCACAGACCGGTTTATGCCCGACAATATTTTCACGGACCGGCCTTTAAGGTGTCACAGATAAATACAACAAAATAAAACTAGTACCGGTACCGGAAAAAAAGAAGATTTATTCATAACACATGTGAAAGACCCAGGAAAACAGAGTTAATGGTAAAAACGATAACAAAATAATGATAAAAACTCTGAAAACCACTTACACTTAAAATAAAGATGGTATTAGTTTATTTTGTTCCAACCTGTAATTTATTGTAGTTTACTTTTATTTGTTTGCTTTTGGTTTTTTAAAGGTTTGAGGTGTAAAAGAAACTGCAGTGGAGTTTGAAAACAATAAATGGCTGTGTGTGGTTTGAGGATGTGTTTGTGCCGGGGGGCTGCGAAGATTTTCTTGTAAAACAAACAGGGGTCTAACAAAAAAAAAAAAAAAGGTTTGGGAACCACAGGTTTAATGTAACATCCTTTTATTTATCCTCCCTGTCCTATATATCCAGGTTCAAGGTCATGGGTTTGGTCAATCTAAGGAGAGAAACTTTTGCCTTTTGCCAGCCACTGCTTCCAGCTCATCTGGGGGAAAACTGAATTATTTCCAAGCCAACTGTGAAATGTAATCTCTCCACCGAGCCCTCAGTTTGCCCTGGGGCCTCCTACCTCCAGGACATGCCTAAAACACCTCATGCAGGTGGTGTCCAGTAGTGATGGGATTTCCGGCTCTTTTTTGAGAACCGGCTCTTCAGGTTGTTTTGTTGCTTTAATTAATTTGTTATTAACAATAATATAAAATTATGCACAAAAGGAATTACTAATGTAAAAAAAAAAAAGGGTTTTATTTATAAATGTTTATATATAAATATATGCGGTGGCCCCTAGAGACAAAACACGTACAAACTCTTCCAAAACAGAGCTACCTAGATCCCTTAAATTACACAATTGAAAGCATGAAAGCATATGTGTATTGTTTGTGTATTTATACACAAGAATTCGTATATAGTCAAATAAAAAAAAAAATTAAAAAAATGTTCATTTACCTGTTATTACCACACACCAAATACAGTCGTTGGTACTTGCTGGCTTGTGTAGCCACTAGGTAACAAAAGTTCAACACTGCCCCTAGCATCCTTTAGCACTTCTGTTGTCTTTTGTACGTGTTTTGAGTTTTTATGTTTTTCTGAGTTTTTACGTGTTTTGGAGTTTGTACGTGCTTCAGGGTTTGTACGTGTTTTGGAGTTTGTGCGTGTTTTGGAAATGTACGTGCTTCAGGGTTTGTACGTGTTTTGAGTTTTTATGTCCTTCTGAGTTTTTACCGTGTTTTGGAGTTTGTACGTGCTTCAGGGTTTGTACGTGATTTGAAGTTTGTATGTGCTTTGTCTGTAGGGGCCACCGTAAATATACTTTTATTTATTCACTCCACATAAAATGTAATAAATAAATCATATAATACAAAAATCAACTATTCACATTTCAACTTTTAACTATTTGAATTTTCAGCTTTTTCCTTTTACAAATTTAAAGTGAAACAACACAAAACACTGCAAACCACAACACAGTTAAATATAAATTATAATATGAAAACAAAAAGAACATGCATATTCCCTGTCATATGGACCTGCATGAATAAACGTTCTGAATCCTTTATCATCTGCAACTGGAAATAGTTGTGGATGATTGTACCTTTCTAATGGGACGTTGTTGTCCCTGGCTCTCTTTCTCTCTCTCTCCCCCTCCCGCTCTGTATGGCGTTATTTTTGTGCCTTTCTGAGCACAACTAAAAAAATTTAGCTCTGTTCCTGTGCTACTGAGTGCCGCCTACTACTACTAGTCGAGTCTGAAGTCACTGGTGTAAAAGTCCGAGTCAAGTCACAAGTCTGAAACTTTGAATTTCAAGTCCTTTCGAGTCTTTAAAAAAAAAGAAAAAAAGAAAAAATAATGTTGCAGTTATATGCTAAATGTAAATATTAGACCATGTAATTTTTAAATCTGTGTTTTTCTCAACACATGACAAAATAGTGAACTTAGAAAATATACACAAATTGTGAAATTGCACCTCTTCAAAATGCAGCTCAATTAAACCTAGCTCCAAGAATAATTTTTCAACCGACAGTTCTGAGATAAGCTGCATGTTATTCTTGGATGCGGTTGTAGGACTGGCTTTAAAATCGCATGACAAAAATATCATACATAAATAAATGATATTTTTTTAAAATATCATTTTAAAAAAAAAAACTGCATCACCAACGTAGCCTGGAAAACATTTGCTAGTTAGATGAAGTCAGCTATCTCATCGTAGCATATTTATATGCATATTTATAATTATACGGTTCTTGGAGTGACCCTCAACCCTCAAGGGTGCTTCGCAACCAGTGGGCCTTAACGCCGTTAAGATGCCGCCTAAGAGGAGCAACGTTAATGAGGAGGAACTGGAGGACATAAAGAAATCCCTAAACTTTATGTCTGAAGAAATAACAACAATTTCAAAACAACAAAAACTGATACTCAATTTAATGGATGATATTAAAGAACTAAGAAGGCAGAGCGAGGAAAAGGACAAGAAGATTGCTATGCTGGAAGGACGGGTGTCAGATCTGGAACAATATTCAAGAGTAAATGATGTGATAGTGACAGGACTGGAAACCAAGCATCAGACATACGCACGGGTAGCAGCATCAGAGAGAGGGGAGCCACCCGAGCAAGAGCTACGCTCTTTGGAAGAGCAGGTAATGGCCTTCTTTAAAAGCAAAGGTATAGAAATGGACAGTAAAAATATTGAGGGATGCCATCCTCTTCCGAGAAAAAATCAAATACCTGCCATTATCATTCGTTTTGTTAATAGAAAACAGAAAAAAGAACTGCTCAAGCAAGGAAGAAAGCTAAAAGGTACAAATGTTTATTTAAATGAACACCTAATCAAGAAAAATGCAGACATTGCAAGACAAGCAAGAATATTAAGAAAACAGAAGAAAATACAGTCAACTTGGATGTCAGACTGTAAAATATTCATTAAGTTAAATGGAACACCAGAGCAGGCTAAGGTTCTAGTCATCAAAGAGATGACTGAACTAGAAAAATATAACTGATAATGCAAAGCAGTGCTAAATATGATGGGACCGTCCAAGTGCACAACCAACGCAGATGTCTGACAATTTTCAACTAACAACTCATATAGATATTGAAAATAAGACATTGATGTATGACAGCAACATAGATCCTGATTGTAATTTCTTTAACAATAAGACAAATGAATGCAATTATTATACAAATGAGCAACTTAAAAAGGAATTCAAGGTAGAACAGGGTATAACAATGGTTCACTTTAATAGTCGAAGCTTATATGCAAACTTTCAATCCATCAAAGACTACATAACACAGTTTGAACAGCCATTCAATGTGATAGCCATATTGGAGACCTGGATAACTCCTGGAAAAGAAGAAGACTTTAAAATAAATGGATATGAATTCCTTCATGTAGACAGGATCAACAAGAAAGGAGGTGGGGTGGCACTTTACATTGATAAAAACCTAAAGTACAAAAGAATGGGAAGAATGACAACTGTTATTGATGGAGTGATGGAATGTTTATCAGTGGAAATAAGTATAGAAAAAAGGAAAAACCTAATTGTCAGTTGTATATATAGAACACCAGGATCTAAGATTGAGATATTTAAGGATAATATGGAGGACTTATTTACAAATATAAATCAGAAAAGAATGTTTATTTGTGGGGACTTTAATATTGACTTATTGAATCCAAATCATAATAAGAGTACAGAAGAATTTATTGATTCCATGTACAGCATCGGTTTATTTCCACTGATAACAAGACCGACCAGAATAACATCTCATTGTGCAACTCTATTAGATAATATATTTACAAATATAATAGAAGGAAAGATAAAAAGTGGGCTGTTAATCAATGATATAAGTGACCATTTACCAGTCTTTGCATCTTATAATTGCCATTATAAAGTGAATAACGATGGACATAAGATTATTTACAAAAGAATAAGAACAGAGAAGACCTTAAATTGTCTTAGAAATGAACTTTTAAAGCAAGATTGGAATATTGTATATGAACAAACAGAAGTTAATAAAGCTTACGAAGGATTTTTAAGAACATTTAACACATTACTTGATAAAAACTGCCCAGTAATTGAAATCAATAGGAAACACAACTATGCAGGAAGACCATGGATGACAAAAGGACTACAAAATGCCAGCAAAAAAAAGAATACCCTATATCGAGAATTCATAAAAAAGAGAACAATAGAAACTGAAATGAAGTATAAAACTTACAAAAATAAATTAACTAATATAATGAGATCCTGTAAAAGAGAGTATTACATTAAAAGGTTAGAACACAATAAAGATAACACAAGAGATATATGGAATGTATTAAACAGAATAAACAAAAATGAATCAAGGAATAATGATTACCCTGGGTACTTTATAGAAGGGACAAGAAGTATTAATAACATGGGAGAGATAGTAAATGGCTTTAATGAATTCTTCGTAAACATAGGGCCAAAACTGGCAGAAGAAATAAAGGTTGATGGAATAGAAAGGGACACTGGTGAAAATATTGAAAGGAATAGTAGCTCAATGTTTTTAAGAGCAGTGGAAGAGAAAGAGATTTATGACATAGTTAGAGGACTTAAGAACAAAACCAGTACAGACTGGAATGATATTGATATGGTAACGGTAAAGACAGTTATTGATGGTATCGTAAAACCATTAAAATATATATTCAACTTGTCGTTTCAAAAAGGAGTTTTTCCACAAAAAATGAAAGTTGCTAAAGTTATTCCCATTTACAAAACCAGTGAAAGACATCATTTTACAAACTATAGACCAGTGTCAATACTCTCCCAGTTCTCTAAGATACTGGAAAAACTCTTCATAAAAAGATTTGACAGTTTTGTGGAAAAATATGAATTAATGACAGATAGTCAGTATGGGTTCAGAAGCAACAGATCAACAGCTTTGGCACTGATAGATTTAATGGAAAAGATAACGGAATGTATGGATAGTAAGAGGTATGCGCTCGGAGTTTTCTTAGATCTAAAGAAGGCGTTTGATACTGTTAATCATGAAATTCTATTAAAAAAACTGGAAAAGTACGGGTTTAGGGGAGTGGTTTTGGAATGGTTAAAAAGCTATGTAGGGAATAGGCAACAATATGAACAAATAAATGAATATAAATCTAATTTGATGGATATAGCTTGTGGAGTACCTCAAGGTTCAGTACTGGGTCCAAAAATGTTTATTATGTACTTAAATTATATCTGCAGAGTATCGGAGATTTTAAAGTTTGTAATATTTGCAGATGACACAAATATACTGTGTTCAGGAGGGGAATTGCCACAGGTTTTGGAAATGATCACACAGGAATTAACAATATTAAAGAAGTGGTTTGATATAAATAAATTATCATTGAATCTAGATAAAACCAAATTTATGTTGTTTGGAAACCAAAAGAAAAACATCGAAGTAGAAATATGTGTTGACAATGTATATTTAGAAAGAGTAAATGAAATAAAATTTCTTGGGGTGATCATTGACCACAAGCTCTGTTGGAAGCCACACATTACTTATGTTCGGGGGAAATTGGCACGGGGCATTGCCGTCCTGGGGAAAGCAAAGCATATGTTGGATCAGAAAGCACTGCACATTTTATACTGTGCTTTACTACTGCCATATATGAGCTACTGTGTAGAGGTCTGGGGAAACACATACAAAAGTAACACACAAACAATAACTATAATACAGAAAAGGGCCATTAGATTAATAAATAATGTAGGGTACAGGGACCATACAAATGCACTCTTTGTCAAAATGCAAGCTATTAAATTCCAAGACTTGGTGAAGCTTAAAACAGCGCAAATAATGTATAAAGTAAGAAATAAATTGCTTCCCAAAGAAATCTGTAAATTGTTCATAGAAAGAGAAGGTGGGTATAACTTAAGAGGGAAATGGAATTTAAAAATACAAAGTGCTAGAACAACTTTAAGAACTATGTCAATCTCAATTGCAGGAGTTAAATTATGGAACAGTCTAACAGAAGAAATAAAAGACAGTCAAAACATAAAACAGTTTAAAGTAAAATATAAAAACCTAATTTTAAATAAGTATAAGAATGAAGAAAACGGGGTTAACCCAGGACGTTAATGTTGCTGGCAATGGTGTTGCGGTTCTTTTTTGGGGTTATTTATTTTTTTGTTTGTTTGTTTGTTTTTTGATTTGGTTTGTTGTTTTTCCATAACTTGTGTATCTGCAAATATACACATTCTGTATTTTTCATATGAAAGAAACTATACTGTGGTGGGGCTTGCTAATTTCTTGTTTTTGATTTATGTATGTTATGTTTTGTTTTACTTCATATGTTTCATATGTTTCATATGTTGTTTGTTTAATTTAAGACAAAAAAAAATTAAATGAATGAGAGGTAAAACTTGAGGGGGTAGGGACAAATAAGTAAATACTTCAGCCTACTCCTTTTCAAACAAATAATGGAATGATATTTTGTAATGATTGTGAAGGCACATGTTTGAAATGTTTGAAATAAAAATGAACTGAACTGAACTGAACAATTGCACTTTGTGGTACTAAGGTAGAGAAGTCAGTAAAACCAGGTGTCTATTTCTATAACTGTGAGCAGTTACAGACTCTGCCATGAATCATTTTATTGTGGTAATGCTCAACCACTTGAAAGGCATTCTCTCTTTTGCATCACTGAGCAGATACATGCAAAATTATAATACAATTCTCCTGCTGCACTTTGTGAGTTGGCACCATGTCTGATAATTTAGAACTGAAATGATACAAAACAAATGCTCTAAGGTCTTCTGGGGGATTGGGAACAGAGAACTGAAAGTACACAATGAGATTTCAAACCATTTCAGCTTTTTGTGCCCACAATCATTAGTGTCATTATCCCAAAGAAAGAAAGAAACAAAACCCTGAACCATGCCACTCAGTTTGAATTCTTCAGTTAGGCTGCAGGACTGTAACAGCGTTATTGGGAGTGCCTCTTTGTTTTGATGAAGTGAAATTAAAACGTGCTCTTCTGTTCCCATTGTTGTCATTGATTGGAGTCATTTCACATTCACTGCGGAGCGGCCAAGGTCACTGCTGGTTTCGACGAGGGGCCGGGCGCCTGTTCAGGAACAACTGACATTAATCTCTTGGTGACACGCAGTAAAGAATTGCCGTTGACATGTTAACCCTTCAGGATCCAGTTATCAAAACAGCAAGGACACTTGTACTGTGGCGGGTGCCGGCTGAGGGATAGATGGACCTTTTGTTTAAGCAAAGGGAAATACTAGGGATGTGCATTTCACATTTGAATTTTAAATACTGCCTGGAAAAATCTAAATACTAAAAGCAACCTTTTATCTTTCATCAGTGTGAAAAATGTATGATTATATCTCAATTTAGTGTTGCAAGAGAAAATCTGAGAAGCTGTTATTGGAAGATGATTTGGCCCACAGAGAAACAATGATTAAAAGTTTATGTTTTTTTTTTTTTGTCTGTCCCGTTTGGCTCTTTTGCCATCAGAATTATTGTCTAAAGGCGATGCCCAACGGATTTCCTTTACCAAATTGACCACCCCAGCCTTGTCCTAATGGTCTATTTGATTCACCTTTTATCCTGAAACACTTCTGTAAGTTCCTTCACACATACAAACCTTTTTTTTTTCAGCTGCAAAAGCTTGAACTTATTCTATTTAAGAAAAAACTCTTTTAAAATGAATTGAAGTTAGGTTTGTTGTAAGTCATGTGTTTGGAAAATCTAATATGTGCTTTACTGATACTGCTCAATGTCTTAGCAGACATTTATTATGTTTGAAAATAATCTAATTTGCAAATAAAGTAATGCCTAACAAATCTCTTGTGGTTGTGCATGTCTTAACTTTAAAGTTCTGATGCTGGTCTATAAAGCTCTGAATGGTTTAGGACCAAAATACATCAGTAACCTCCTGACCCAGTATGGACCTTCCAGATCCCTCAGGTCATCTGGATCCAGTCTTTTATCAGTTCCTAGAGTCAGAACCAGACACGGAGAAGCTGCATTCAGCTTTTATGCTCCTTATATCTGGAACAAACTCCCAGAAAGCCTCAGATCAGCTGAAACACTCAGTTTATTTAAATCCAGGTTGAAGACTCACCTGTTCTCAGCTGCTTTTGAATAAAGCACCAAATCCACACTTTTAAGCTTAAATTTCAAAACTTACATTTTAACTACTGATTTTATCTACTGTTTTTTGTTTTGTTTTGTTTTTTTTAATCGATTTAAAATCATGCTCTTTTTATTGTTTTTGTTTTTTAATGTCTCTGTAAAGCACTTTGAATCACCTTGTTGTTGAATTGTGCTATATAAATAAACTTGCCTTGTCTTGCCACTGAAGGAACAATAGGCTGGAAGGTCAGTTCATTGATCAATAATATACAAATTGTCATGGGCCCTGATCAAAGACCTCAGAAACCTGCAGTCCGCTGAGACTGAAGAAGTCACGTGGATGAGTGACGAAACGTTTCTCCCACCTGAAAACGCTACGTCCAGATGAACAGAGTCAATCTTTTGGACCACCTATAATTCTAAACATTTTGGTAAATGACATTGCTATTACATGTTGGTACAAACATATGGATTCTTCATACCTCAATCTTAGTATAGGAGGTCATCTGGAGCTGTACACCATAGGCAGAGTGGTTTACTTTGACATGGGAGACCTTTATCTGATCTCCCACATGAACATTGTAAATTGATGCCTCCCTCCACAAGGAGACAGTCATGGTATGCCCATCCTGAAATCACAAACATGACAGAATGAAAGATTTATTCACCACCTGGGTCTGGGTGCAGTTCCCCCCTCCAGGGGCAAGGGTACCTAGACCCGGTTCGTAGAGTACGCTTGGGGAGTGTGACCGTGTGTACAGCGTCTCTTTATGTCTGTCTCCATGTTGGTTGAGTGTGGAGTAAGTGCATATGAGAGCATGAGGGTGGGAATGGATGTTTGTGTCTGTGTGTGCCTGTATGTCTGTGTCTATATGTCAGGTTGGGTATCAGACGCCACCTCTCTGGGGACATCTCAGGCCCTCCAAGGTTTGGAGGCCTATCTCCACCCACCACCACTTCCCCTGCCAGTGGCGGACTCCCTCAGGTGTCGGTGCGTTGGTGGTTCTTTGTGTCTGGGGGTGGGCGTCCGGGTACACACCGGCTCACTCCTTGGCGGCCGCTTATCGGGGCCTGGAGCCTGGGGCTCGCTCGGGCCACTTCAGAGGTGGGGTGCCCCCGGCCTCTCGGCCTGGGGCTCGGTCACTCAGGCACAGCTGGCTGCCGGCGGAGCTCACGGGCGCGTCACTGCAACTCCCCCTGGCTTCTGCTCCGCGGCTGCTGAGTGAGCCCTCATCTGGGACTCTCCTCAGCTCTTACTGGGACAGTGGCGCGGCTGCCCCTCTGTTGGTCTTCCTTGGTCTCTTGTGTTCTGGGGGCCTCTGGATGTCTGGAGTTTTGATCTCCTCCATACCTGCTTCATGCCCTGGAGGACGGGGCTGTGGCTCCCCACACTCCCTAGCAGATCGTTACATGGAGAAACCTTTGGAATGCAAGCATGCTGATCCACACAGGTATGCACACAGGTGTACACACGGGTATTCACAGACGCGGACTACAGCTTTCTTGGCTGCTGCCTCAAAGCACATTGTGCGCTGTCTATCTTGCGTGCTGCACAATATCGTTTATTATTTAGTATCTACTGATATCTACTGCTAGCTAGTTTATTGTGATGGTGCCGTTTTTTTTTTTATTTATTATGTTGCTCTTTGTTGTTTGCTTTCTCTTCTGTTTTTTTTCTCCATACAGGTGACCCAGGAGTTTTGTTCTTTTTTTTTTTTTTCTTTTTTTTTTTTTTTTTTTTTCCTTTCTTCCCCCCCTTCTCACCGTCTCTTCTCCCATTTGGTTTTCTTTCTCTCCCTCTCTTTCTTTCATTCTTTCTCCCTGTCCTATCCTCCAGTCATGTCTGTCCCGTTTGTAGCAACTGAAAATAAAATAAATTCATAATTATAATAAAGGTCAATCAAATGGACCAATATGGCAAGGCCATGACGATCCACTTGGTAAAATAAATCCGCTTGGCATCTTTCTTGGCCTTAAGACAACAATTCTGATGGCTATAGATCCAAACGGGACACAAAAAAAAAAAAAAAGAAAAAAAAAAGAAAGATTTATTCATTAACTAATACAAATCTCAAATATGCCTATTTTCACCATTTTCAATACTTCACTTTAGTTGCACCATTACCTGCTTTAGCTGGAGCGTTCGTATAGGCACCTGTTGTTTGCCTGCGAAAACCTTCCTCACTGCAGAACACTGAAAATTCAATTAAAATATAATGTCAGTTATAGTGATTGCATAAATCTGTGTGTGTACATCTAGGTGCTTCTTTCTTGACTTACTACATCTATTATTTTATTATTGTTGTTAATGATAAATCTACAACCATTTACAAAATAATAGCGGTTGATCTTGTTCTCACAATTTTGTGTTTGTTTGACGACAACAACAACAAAAATTATTATTTTTACTTTTAAAGACAAAAAAGTAATGGTTTCTTTGAAAACCTAAAGCAATATCAGTTCTGATGGAACCACAAATATTTACCTCCAGAACCTCCCCTTCCACTATAATAAGCCCTCCAAACGTTGGGCTCATCTTCAATGGTGTTGGCTGGGGAAGGTGGATTAAGAAGCTCCTCTGCCTTTGTGATGAGGGCCTCTGTGACTGCAAGGGCAGGAGCTTTAAAAAACGGTGTCCTCGCCGTAATGTTGATTAGATAAGGGGGCGCTTGGCCCCTCAGCTCATGTCCCCTCATCATATAAGACATGCCCTCTTTGACTTTGGATGAGAATTCTTCAAACAAAGTAATTTTTGCCACTGTCTCTCCGTCAGTGATTGTTGCCACCGTATTTTTTTTGGTTAACAGTGGTTTGACCCCTCCATCTTGGATATCCCAGCTGATCCTCCTGTGTGTCTGTGATTTGCTGCTATATAAATAAAATTGAATTGAATCACCTTTAGCTGGTTGCAAGATTTTAACACCCGGATGTGAATGGGTGGGGGCCTGAAGTACGGCGTCTCAGGCCGGTTATTGGTCAATTTCATTAAGGCCATTCTGAAAAAAAAAAAAAAAAGCAAAAGAAACACATTAACAGGTTCATACATTTCTGCTGGATCCAGTTCTGATAGAATACAGTAACACCTGTTGCTTTTATGTTGTCTCTTCACATTTTGATATGAAACAAACATGTGTCGCGACCGACACATCTGTCTTCTTCTTGATATCAAATATATCCATAATAGGCATTTCAGTATTTTATACTTTTTATTATGGTTTCCTGAAACACTTCTTTTTTTTTTTTCTCCCATGAAAGTTTATTGAATTACAAACACTACATTTGGCACATTTAGAAACTAAGATTATCAGAACACCAAAAAACTCATTATCAGATACGTCACCTCATGAAAGCGCATGATGAAGCATTGTAAAAGCTTTAAAAACAAAAAAACAACAAAATGATGCAAAATAGTAACTGTAATAAAATAAATACTTAGAATCATAAAAAGAAAAGTCCCTGATTAGATTTACTATATGACAGCTAAATATTACACAAAACAATAACAGTCAGATGGCTGGGGAAAAAGGCATCAGACTCACTTGTTTCATGCAAGGACAGTCCATTTCACCTGCCCTGCGAGCGGTTAACGGTTTCTGCCAGCTGATAGTTGGCCACCGGGCCCAGGCTCTTCCTGCAGCCGCCACCGGGCCCAGGCTCTTCCTGCAGCCGCCACCGGGCCCAGGCTCCTCCTGCAGCCGCCACCGGGCCCAGGCTCCTCCTGCAGCCGCCACCGGGCCCAGGCTCCTCCTGCAGCCGCCACCGGGCCCAGGCTCCTCCTGCAAGGCACCAACAAGTAAACAGAGGTGGGACCAAGTCATTGTTTTGCAAGTCTCAAGTCAAGTCTCAAGTAATGTCAGGTAAGTCAGAGTCGAGTCTCAAGTCACTGGTGTAAAAGTCCAAGTAAAGTCACAAGTCTGAAATTTTGAATTTCAAGTCCTTTCGAGTCTTTAAAAAGAAAACGAAAAAAAAAGCATGTTGCAGTTATATGCTAAATGTAAATATTAGACCATGTAATTTTTAAATCTGTGTTTTTCTCAACACATGACAAAATAGTGAACGTAGAAAATATACACAAATTGTGAAATTGCACCTCTTTAAAATGCAGCTCAATTAAACCTAGCTCCAAGAATAATTTTCACCGACAGTTCTGAGATAAGCTGCATGTTATTCTTGGACGCGGTTGTAGGACCAGCTTTAAAATCGCATGACAAAAATATCATACACATTTAAAAAAAAAAAAAAAAAAAAAAAAAAAAAAAAAGAAAAAACTATCACCAACATAGCCTGGACAACATTTGCTAGTTAGATGAAGTCAGCTATCTTAGCATATTTATATGCATATTTATAATCATACGGTTCTTGGAGTGAGTGCATACACCCATGAAGTTTAGTAACTTCAGGTCACTGCAACAAGCCCAGGTACAGTTTACCGACGGATGGGTACAGGACCTTGAAATGCACCGTGTAGAACGAAAGACCGTCGTACGTATCATAAGTTTACCAGTCTCACAAATTGTCGTCATAAATACACATTCCTTAACAGTTTATTAATAGGACCTTTGAGCTCAACGGTAATTAATTAGTGGTGGAAATAATTTCTGGTACCCATCACAGAAATGTAGCAGTGACAACAATATTGTATGCTGTAATCGTACTGGGCAATTAGTGATACAAAAAACCTGTTTTATCCTGTGAATAAAAGTATGTTTTTGTCAATGTACCATAATAACAGAAGCGAAACGCAATATTGTGTCAGGACAATTCACTATTTATGCACAATAAATAAAAGGAGCATAGCGCGACCATTTCTGTTCAGCGCCAGACTTGCTTGTAACCTATATCACTAATTATGTTATGAAAATGACGTGTTAACTACTAAAAAACACTGACCTTCGTGTAAATGCTTGGAGCAGACTAACCTGTGAGCTGGAGTGTTCTGGGACGTTATATTTGATCTTTGAATGGCTGCAATCCAGGCCATCCATCGCCTCTTTGTTACTTCGGAAACATGGCTTGAACAATTTCTCTTCAACGACGTAATCCGATAACAACCGATCTCTTTACCCGTCGGCTTCCCGTGGCTGTCATGCGACCGGCTATTGCAGTTAATAATACAACAGCTTCTTGACATTTTTGTGTTTCTTTTTATCGCTGTATAACTGATTTTAATTGAAAGCCTGCGTGCGCTAGTACCGCTTGCCACGAGTTCCCAGAATCCTTTGCGGTTCTACCCGTGAATGACGTCACATTTTCGATCTCTATATAATATGCATGTTAAATTTTATATTTGGGGTAAAATATCAAGTCTTTTCAAGTAAACCGGTTCAAGTCCAATTCAAGTCCCAGGTCATTGGTGTAAAAGTCCAAGTCAAGTCACAAGTCTTAGAACATTTTTTCAAGTCAAGTCTAAAGTCATAAAATTAATGACTCGAGTCTGACTCGAGTCCAAGTCATGTGACTCGAGTCCACACCTCTGCAGCTTTGTCAAAACAATAACTTCAAATTAACCAAACTGCCAGCTGTGCAGGTGATGAATATCATCTTGTCACCAACATTTCCAAATTTCTTTGCTGATGAAAAATTGTGAACACGTTTATACTAAAAAAAGATTGAATTTCAATGATCAGATGTCTTTAAGTGTAATGATTGACTAGCTACATGTTTCCTGGGTCTGTGTGACACTGTGGGGGTGACTATTCAGGGTAAGCACAACAGGTCCACATGCAGTGAAGGCAGCGAGTCTGTGCTGCCTTACTTTACAGGCATCTATGCATCACAATTATTTTTTGGTCGTTTAATATACAAAAATTGATTTTAAGCTTGAATACTTTAAACCCCACTTTTAAAAAATGTTCAGTTTGGCAGAATACTGGAACGTCTTTGTTGGATGTCATCATTCTGTAAAAGCAGCGATGCCCCTGTTAGATCATTATCCGCCGTTCTTAAGCTGAGAGACGTACTTGAGCTGTGGCAGCGGGATCCCCAGACCAAGTTTAGCTGCTACGTAGGCCAAAGGATAACCAGTCGCTTTACTGGCCAGAGCAGAGCTCCGTGACAGGCGGGCATTCACCTCAATGATGTAGTACTGCAACACATTATACATAGAAGATACAATTCAATCACACACATTACGGGAATTAGACCAGGAGCAGGAATACCAGCTCCCCATGCACACAAGACCTGTTTAAAGGCCTGTTCTGATACATAAAGCCTATTCATACAAATCTATTCCTGGTTTGTATGAAATGAACTTGGTCACATTGATACCTAAAACAATTTTCTTTTAAAACTTATTGAACTAGGATTTACATAGCAAAGACTTTTTACAACCTTGTTTTGGAGCCAAAACAGTAAATGTAAGCCGTTGACATACCTGGCTGTTACATTATCTGCAGATCCAGCCGCTCACTCTGTACATCCTATAGCCATATAAACTGTATATACTTCAAGTCATGTTACCACCCATGCTTATTTCAATATACGTACACTTTCTGTACTATTCATTACAGCATGTCACTGGCTTTAAAATAAGGAAATGCAAAACAGATCCACTTTATAGGTGAACACAGTCCTATTTGTGCTTTTCATCACCCAGGTCTTCACATATATGCTTACCTGTTCAGATTCGGGGTTAAGAGCGTACTGGATGTTACACTCTCCCACGATGCCGAGATGTCTGATGACTTTATAATGGCCGTGTTTCTCAGCATGTTGTACTCGCGGTCATTAAGCGTCTGACTGGGAGCCACTACAATGGATTCCCCAGTGTGGATACCCAGTGGGTCGATGTTCTCCATATTACACACCTAAACAAGAGGAAACAACAGCCACTTTAAATCACCCTCAGTTTTTTTTAGTGAGTATAAACTGTTTGTTCTCTGGTCTCCTTTTACTCACAGTCACACAGTTGTCATAGGCGTCCCGGACCACCTCGTACTCAATCTCCTTCCAGCCTTTCAGGGATTTATCCACCAGCACCTGAGAGGTGTGAGCGAATGCTGCCGTTACCAGAGAGGTCAGCTCCTCTGTTGTTGGCAAAACCGGAGCAGAGGCCTCCGAGAGCGAACGCTGAACGAACCAAGACGGGGTAGCCAAGACGCTCAGCAGCTGCCACCGCCTACAGCAGAGTTAATCAGATAAATTTAGACTTCACTGGGGCAAAAAACAATCCAGAAGCTATTAATTTATAAGCGAACACGTCTCCTCACCTGTTCCACCGACAGAGCTGCTTCACTGGGAGCTACATGCTCATTGGTCTCTTCCATTTTCTCCACAAAGATTTTCCTGTCTTCGGTCATCTCAATGGAGGAAACAGGAGTTCCCAGAACCTGCACTTTATATTTCTCCAGAACGCCCAGCTTGGTCAGCTCTACACCGCAGTTCAGAGCAGTCTGACCTCCAAAAGTCAGCAGGACGCCGTCCGGGCGCTCATTTTTTATCACCTGTAACAACAAGATGTAATGACACGAAGCACTCACAACACATGAAAATGAGACAAACAGCTCTGTGGATTTCACACTGGGAATTTCATCCCGTCCAAGACATTTGGAAGTCTGCAACTGAACTAAAAGCAGCTTAAGTGATCTTTTATTTTTTACTGTTTTAGCCTTTTAGCCTCTTCGTTTCCACTCTATACTGCCGTATGATGGATGCAGGTAGAAAGCTGAGCAGGGATTTTTATATCTTTGAGCCAGCACATTTTTACAGAAACGTATTATGAACACTGAAATTTAAAAAGAAATAAAAATAATAACATAAACTACATTAAATAAACCTGGGCAAAGAAGGTAAAAATCTGAGGGAATATTTGTCCTCAAACTTGTTTCTTTTCATTATCATTATTAATCCGCACTCTTATTTTTCCTCTCTTACTAATTAATTACTGGCTGTTGTCTCTATATTGCATCTATATAAAAACCAGAGTGGAGCAACAAGCTCTCTTTAGTCCACCAGCACCACCCTTTATCTTACATGATGACTTCCATGGAGCCGTGGATTTAAGGGCTGCAACACAAAGCTTGTGTTTTGCCTTTGCTTTTAAACACTTGTGCTGCATTCAAGTGTTCAACCAAACAAAGTGATGGACCACGTAAAAGTGTATCTTATCCACAGTAAAGAAATAAAAATAAAGGTTGTCCTAGAACCCACTGTCCCAATTCCTACAATACAGACACAAAAGAAGACTGAACTACCTTCAACAGTCACCAAAGCTTCAAACACACCTGTACAGAACTGCTCTGTGTTCTTTGGTGGGCTGTGATTATGTGAGACCCCTCAGTCTTTTAGACAAACACAATCTGGGGTCAATACTGACTGATCCGAAAAAAACAAACAACAAAACAGTTGACCTACAAATTTCACTGTGTCCACAGTTTCTCTTCTTTCATCAGTCACAGAGTTGCAACAGAGAGAATCCATACCTGAGTGACGTACTCTGCTGTAATCGGCAGAAAGTAGACTTTGTCAGCCAGATCTTTGGAGGTCTGGACAGTGGCAATGTTGGGATTGATCAACACAGTCTGGATATTCTCTTCCTTCAGAGCCTTAATAGCCTGGAAAACAGAGCAGAGTAACATCAGGAGGCACAGAAAAAAAGTCCTCTGCGTTCAAGTGTTCTTCTTTAAATCCTGAATTAACCCTCCGCTTTACACACAGCCCAAAATAAGACCAAATAGCTCCTGTTTCACAGACCTGCGAGCCGGAGTAATCAAACTCTCCAGCTTGGCCGATGGACAGTCCACCTGAGCCTAGGATGAGGACTTTTTTGGATCTGACATGCCCTTCAGCCTTTGGGGAACCAGTGAAAGTGAGGTGGTCCATCAGACGCTGCTTCACTGGAAAAATATCACACAAATTGCTACTTATTAGTCGTTACACAAGCCAGACTTACAAGGGTTTCTCTTCTTCACAGGCATAGTTACATTACTACTATTAAATACCAATTACTACTGAAAACTACAAAGTAAAGTAATTTAGAAATAAATTAATATGCACCACAACATTTAAGATGATAAAAAATGAAAGTTAAATTGGAATACCAGATTTTCCAGTGTTGCCCTCTTTATGGTCTTTCACCGTTTCAATGAAGACATCAAACAGGCCGACCAGATCTGTAGGACCAGCCATGTGCTCTGGGTGGAACTGAACACTGGATGAAAGGGACCACAAATGATTTAATTGGGTTTTTTCCGGCCAGTACAGAGGCACTTAAGGCACCAGAACCAGTCACTTCTAGAGTGAATCACCACTGGACTCCATCTTTCACCGACTGTTACCTGAACAGAGGCTTTGTGTTGTGTACGATGCCCTCGTTGGTGTGGTCGTTAGCATTTGTGAAGAGCACGTCCCAGTCTTTGGGCAAAGTGTCAGGGTCGACAGCGAAGCCGTGATTCTGACTGGTGATGAAGCAGCGCTCTGTCCCATTATGGATGCACGGTTGGTTGTGTCCACGGTTACCGTACCTGAGAAACAAGAGGAAATAACACACTAATTAAAAGATGGATAAAAGACATTTCCCACGGTTAACAAAATCTATAATTATACATTTAGCTTAACCAAGGTGCCCTCTAATGAGGCATTATTATAGCAGAAGCTTTAATTGTCACGGCTGCCGAGGCGAGCCGCGTGGAGTTGGAAGAAGGACCCAAGATGCAGGCAGTGGATGAGATACCGGTGGTTTTATTTACAGAGGTGTAGTGGCAAACAAACAGTGGGGCATAACAAATAACTAAATACACCTAAACTGGGAGAACTAAAAATAACAGACCTGGGAGCATATGACAACAGGATGAGAAGCAGCCGAGGAACAGGACACCGTGGAACACAGGGTAACAGACTGACACAGAGTTACACAGACAAACCAGCAACAGGCAGGAGAACACACAGGGCTTAAATACACACACCAGTAATCAGGGGATGAGAAACAGGAGGGCAACACAGCTGGGAGGAATCTGAGCTGACGGAACAGGGGAAACGTAAACTGAGCACACTCACATATGACACAGACCTTCACAATAAAACAGGAAACTCAGACACATGGAACCAGACAAGACATTGAACTAAACAGACAGATTCACAAACAGATGGGGTGACACCATAGACAGACAGATACAGACGCGGACTCAGAGGCAGACTGAATATAACACAGAACTTAAACAATCATCATCAAGAAAATGATAACGAACTAAAAGCGCTGGGTCACCGACCCAGGACCATGACATTAATTAACTTGGCCTTTAGATTGTTCATCCAGGTACAGACAAAGCACATTTTAGGACGACTTGTTTGACACTTGTAGTCTTTCAGAAAGAATCTCCACAAACAACCTGTAATCTGTCTGATGGGATGCCAGCCACATTCCAGCAGGACACATGCTGCCCACTCCGACCTTCAGACTCAGCCTGATAAAGCTGCCATCGGCAAAGTCTCCCATAATAGATATGGCTACAGAATTTGGCAGACGTGTTTATTCAGCCTTTTTCATAACAACGACGCTCAATCCAACCCTCTAGTGATCATAAGGGAGACGCCAGAGTGCTGAGAACAGCAAAAATCTGCATTTCACAAAGAAAGTGAGAGCGTGTTATACAGTACAAATAAAATGTTCACGTTTCTCCAACGTTGTCTTCCCAACAGTTTCACCGGATGGCCAGGAAGCGTTCGCAGTGTCTTCTCGGGCGCTTCTCTGGTGCTGATAATTGGCGTCTGTCTTGTGTCAGTGACGTAAAAGACGGATTTAATGCGACACGACCATTCAAACAGCAGTCGCTTTCTGAAACATCGGATATGTATCGGATTCAGTACCACATACGAAAGTGACCCAGATCGGATTTGAAAATATCGGATTTGTGCCGTTCACACGGTCAAACCATGATCGGATATGGGTCGCATAGGGTCAGAAAAATCGGATTTGATGCGCTTTCGCCTGCAGTGTGAACGTAGCCTTAGTTATCCATGTCCCAGTTTAGTTTTCCATACCATTCTGCAATAAAGCAGCTTTTTGAGTTTAATTTCATTGTCGTGAGTTTTGCATTTGGGTCCTTCTCCTGCCTGTACACAGCCAAAACATGACACAATGATCCTGCCAAGAAGGCTTGCAAAATATGAGGACGTCCTATTTCACAACTTTAAGACAAGTCCACATCTACACTAGAACATACAGTGAGTTCTTCATTCACATGTGCTCACCCTTTCCACCAAAGGTCATGAAATTCAGCTTCTGACCAGCTGTTCTCACAACAGTGCAGCTGTGGGGCCGGAGTAAAAAGATGGAGCAAAGGTAACTTAAACAAATTTAAATAAAATGTTTTCACACCATCCACCTTCACAAAAATTTCACTCTGGATCTTTTTTTGTTGTTGCTCATGAAGGATATTTTTTTCTTGTGCTTTTAAATCACTTGCTGTTTAGTCCAGCTCCAGCTAACAACACCAGAGCAAGCACTGGCTAACAAGCCTGCGGAAGGGTTTCGAATTTATTACAAAGAGAAAGAGGTGTGTTAAATTGAAGAAATTAGTAATCATGTTAAGTTTACAGGACTGAAAATAATTGAATACATTTTTCTTATAATGGAGCACCATTACTTTTTGATAGTAAACGTTGGTAAAAGTTTAAAATCACTTAAGAATCAAAGTTTAACAATTTATCTTTCAGGTTACGGAGGTGTTGAGTTTGAGGTACTCACTTCATCTTGTAGGTCTTGGCTCCAATGACCAGAGAGAGCAGCTGGTGTCCGAGACAGATGCCAAAAACTGGCTTTGGTTGGTCCACAGAGATCACCTTCCTCACGTTGTTGATGGTGGCCTGACAGAGCTGGGGATCCCCGGGACCATTACTGACGAACAAACCATCAAAATCTGGAAAAAGATGAGAAACAATCATTTATGTAACCACTGATAAAAGTGGTACGAGTTCCCCTGAAAAAAATCCCCGACATAGCGCGCGTTCCTGACCGGCGGTGTCCAGCGGGTGGTCCCAGGGTACGACAGTAACACGGGCTCCTCTCTGAGCCAGGCAGCGGATCTGGTTGTACTTGATGCCACAGTCCACCACTGTGATACGAAAGCTGCCGCTATGATTGAACACTTTTGGCTCCTGGAGACAACCAAACAGAGAAACATCTAAATATCTGACAGGCACAAAACAAGCAGCAAGCTACCTGCTAAACAATATGTTTTGAGACAACTACAGACAAAAGCTTTTTATTTAGTTTAAAACCTCTTACTTGAGCTGAAGTGTGAGCGCTAAACTTTTCCTATGTTTTAGAGCTTTAAAAAAAACCTTCACAAAATTAGGTCCACAGATCAAATCTCCAAGTTTCTAGTTTATCAGTAACATAAATAACGCCCTCCATTAGCACTCGAGAGCTGGCAGAGCTTCGATGGGACTGTAACAAAACTCCTGGTGGGTTACCTTCATGGAGACCTCTCGGACCAGGTTCCTCTTGTCGGGATTATCGAAGGGAATACTTTCCTCAGGAGTCCCGTCCACTATCAGCTTCCCCAACATGGTCCCCTTCTCTCGGATCTTTTTGGTCAAGCAGCGGGTGTCAACACCTGAAGAAAATGGAAACAGTTTGTAGCATTAAATTGAAAAGCTTGCATCTGATTATTTTATGCATTAATATATATTACAGATGCTGAGCAGTTTTCCAATTAAATTACGCCCATTTTTATTCTGGGTTTCTGACCTTGTAATCCAGGAATGCCTTGCTCTTTGAGCCACTGGTCCAGTGACTTGGCTGAACTCCAGTGACTGGGACTTTCAGACAGTTCTCCAATAATCAAAGCAGCAGCGTGGATCTTGTATGACTCAAACCACTGAACAAGACAACAACAGATGAGACAGTGTGTTTTATCAGAGTTAAGACTTCTTTCATTCAGATAAAACCGTCCCACAGAAGAAAAGAAGAAAAATCCTGACTCGCTTTTCCACTTTAAATATGTTAATAAGTTTGCAAATTAATTTTCACCTGGAGTTTAAATAACCGCTTACCTTGCTCAGCCCGAACTCTCCCTCTTCATCCATTGGCACACCATAGTTGCCAACCAGAGGGTAAGTGAGGGTCAGCAGCTGGCAGCGGTAGGATGGATCAGTAAGAGCCTCGGGGTATCCCACCATCCCCGTCTGAAACACTAAACACACAAAACATTCTTGAGTACATCATATCAACTACAAGAGCTTAAATCTGCCAGACAGTTAATAATAATTAGGTTTTTTCTTTACAGTCAGAGAATATTAGCAAACTGAGTTCTTTTCTTTTTAATGCACACTGATGCACTTTCAATAACAATGAAACTCTTATGGTTTAGGACTTGGATGACTTTTTATCTAATAATTATGATTCTCTCATATTTAGTGCAATTATATCTTTGTATCTCAAGTGTTGTATCTCATGAGACGATATCCAATTTTTTTCTTGTAGTTCATAATAAACAGTCTCATTATTAAGACATCCCATATTACCTGATATTAAAATTATTTCAGTCGTTGCTGTTGGAAAATACAGATAAATGTGGAGTCTCTTGTAGTCTGAGTGATCACTCAGACTAGAAAGTGCATTAATTACCAGTATTTCCTATTTGATTAACATGAACTCATGCGGCATCTTTAACTGTCTACATATGATGACTGTTTATTGAGAACGAAATGTGTTTTTCGATCTCTATAGTCGATTATTTTATTGTGTTCTACCTACTTGTGTTTCTGTAATAAACGTTTGAAGGGATTATAACACCTGGCTGGAATACAGTCGCATTCCACCCGGGTATACGTCCTCCATCCAGCATACGCTTACATTTTTATTTATCATTTTAACGTTGCGTGACTCATCTCTGCAGTCACGCATACTGAATGTGAAAATCTGACATGATCCAAAATCACTATTATCTTATCTTTAATTCGGCATGCTTATTACGACACAGCAAGCAGTTTCCTAGTCACATCTGCCCAGTGTTGGGTAAGTTACTTTAAAATAGTAACTTAGTTACATT
This sequence comes from Simochromis diagramma, assembly GCF_900408965.1. Lineage (NCBI taxonomy): Eukaryota > Metazoa > Chordata > Actinopteri > Cichliformes > Cichlidae > Simochromis > Simochromis diagramma. The sequence continues at coordinate 69,115 of NW_024387397.1, forward strand.
ACTAGTTACTTCTCTCAAAAGTAACTCAGTTACTTCAAGTTACTCGTTACTTTCAAAGTAACTAGTTACTAGGGAAAGTAACTTTGGTTTTACTCAGAATTCTCTTGTTAATGTGTTTCTTCCATAACTTTGCCAGTCTTCTAGCTTGCTTACTTGCCACAAGTGCACTGTGCCACCTACCAATAGAAAGGAAAAGATAATGTGCATATTTCCACGAGAGAAATCCCATGCCTGGACCGTCATTGACTGCTGCCATGATTCTAGCCTACGTCACAGCGTCATGTGCGCCTTTTACATCCAACACAAAAACTGCAGTTGTGGTGCTTTCGATTGTACTCAGAACTCGGAAATTCTGCCTTCTGAATAGGAAGATGTAGGTAACACCAGACTGCAGGTGAGCTGCATACAGGGCTGGACTGGGACAGAAAATTGGCCCGGACATTTTGACTAGAGACTGGCCCACCATTATAGGAAAAATCATAAAGCCTTTGAATGAAAATAAACACTGTTGTGACAGTGATGTACACTGTTCTGATGGTATATATTAGGGCTGGGCGATATGACCCAAAATTCATATCTCGATATTTTTTACCTAGATGGCGATATAAGATATATATCTCGATTTTTTTTTTTTAAAGCCATAAAGTAAGAACAAAAAGAGAGTTCTTAGTCAAAGCTGTGTCCCAGATGTCACACAGGCACTTTTATTAACATAGAGCATAGATGCAGAGGTGTGGACTCGAGTCACATGACTTGGACTCGAGTCAGACTCGAGTCATTAATTTTATGACTTTAGACTTGACTTGAAAAAATGTTCTAAGACTTGTGACTTGACTTGGACTTTTACACCAGTGACCTGGGACTTGAATTGGACTTGAACCGGTTTACTTGAAAAGACTTGATATTTTACCCCAAATATAAAATTTAACATGCATATTATATAGAGATCGAAAATGTGACGTCATTCACGGGTAGAACCGCAAAGGATTCTGGGAACTCGTGGCAAGCGGTACTAGCGCACGCAGGCTTTCAATTAAAATCAGTTATACAGCGATAAAAAGAAACACAAAAATGTCAAGAAGCTGTTGTATTATTAACTGCAATAGCCGGTCGCATGACAGCCACGGGAAGCCGACGGGTAAAGAGATCGGTTGTTATCGGATTACGTCGTTGAAGAGAAATTGTTCAAGCCATGTTTCCGAAGTAACAAAGAGGCGATGGATGGCCTGGATTGCAGCCATTCAAAGATCAAATATAACGTCCCAGAACACTCCAGCTCACAGGTTAGTCTGCTCCAAGCATTTACACGAAGGTCAGTGTTTTTTAGTAGTTAACACGTCATTTTCATAACATAATTAGTGATATAGGTTACAAGCAAGTCTGGCGCTGAACAGAAATGGTCGCGCTATGCTCCTTTATTTATTGTGCATAAATAGTGAATTGTCCTGACACAATATTGCGTTTCGCTTCTGTTATTATGGTACATTGACAAAAACATACTTTTATTCACAGGATAAAACAGGTTTTTTGTATCACTAATTGCCCAGTACGATTACAGCATACAATATTGTTGTCACTGCTACATTTCTGTGATGGGTACCAGAAATTATTTCCACCACTAATTAATTACCGTTGAGCTCAAAGGTCCTATTAATAAACTGTTAAGGAATGTGTATTTATGACGACAATTTGTGAGACTGGTAAACTTATGATACGTACGACGGTCTTTCGTTCTACACGGTGCATTTCAAGGTCCTGTACCCATCCGTCGGTAAACTGTACCTGGGCTTGTTGCAGTGACCTGAAGTTACTAAACTTCATGAGTGTATGCACTCACTCCAAGAACCGTATGATTATAAATATGCATATAAATATGCTAAGATAGCTGACTTCATCTAACTAGCAAATGTTGTCCAGGCTATGTTGGTGATACAGTTTTTTCTTTTTTCTTTTTTTTTTTTCTTTTTTTTTTTAAATGTGTATGATATTTTTGTCATGCGATTTTAAAGCTGGTCCTACAACCGCGTCCAAGAATAACATGCAGCTTATCTCAGAACTGTCTTATTCTTGGAGCTAGGTTTAATTGAGCTGCATTTTAAAGAGGTGCAATTTCACAATTTGTGTATATTTTCTACGTTCACTATTTTGTCATGTGTTGAGAAAAACACAGATTTAAAAATTACATGGTCTAATATTTACATTTAGCATATAACTGCAACATGCTTTTTTTTTCGTTTTCTTTTTAAAGACTCGAAAGGACTTGAAATTCAAAATTTCAGACTTGTGACTTTACTTGGACTTTTACACCAGTGACTTGAGACTCGACTCTGACTTACCTGACATTACTTGAGACTTGACTTGAGACTTGCAAAACAATGACTTGGTCCCACCTCTGTTTACTTGTTGGTGCCTTGCAGGAGGAGCCTGGGCCCGGTGGCGGCTGCAGGAGGAGCCTGGGCCCGGTGGCGGCTGCAGGAAGAGCCTGGGCCCGGTGGCGGCTGCAGGAAGAGCCTGGGCCCGGTGGCCAACTATCAGCTTGCAGAAACCGTTAACCGCTCGCAGGGCAGGTGAAATGGACTGTCCTTGCATGAAACAAGTGAGTCTGATGCCTTTTTCCCCAGCCATCTGACTGTTATTGTTTTGTGTAATATTTAGCTGTCATATAGTAAATCTAATCAGGGACTTTTCTTTTTATGATTGTAAGTATTTATTTTATTACAGTTACTATTTTGCATCATTTTGTTGTTTTTTTGTTTTTAAAGCTTTTACAATGCTTCATCATGCGCTTTCATGAGGTGACGTATCTGATAATGAGTTTTTTGGTGTTCTGATAATCTTAGTTTCTAAATGTGCCAAATGTAGTGTTTGTAATTCAATAAACTTTCATGGGAGAAAAAAAAAAAAGAAGTGTTTCAGGAAACCATAATAAAAAGTATAAAATACTGAAATGCCTATTATGGATATATTTGATATCAAGAAGAAGACAGATGTGTCGGTCGCGACACATGTTTGTTTCATATCAAAATGTGAAGAGACAACATAAAAGCAACAGGTGTTACTGTATTCTATCAGAACTGGATCCAGCAGAAATGTATGAACCTGTTAATGTGTTTCTTTTGCTTTTTTTTTTTTTTTTCAGAATGGCCTTAATGAAATTGACCAATAACCGGCCTGAGACGCCGTACTTCAGGCCCCCACCCATTCACATCCGGGTGTTAAAATCTTGCAACCAGCTAAAGGTGATTCAATTCAATTTTATTTATATAGCAGCAAATCACAGACACACAGGAGGATCAGCTGGGATATCCAAGATGGAGGGGTCAAACCACTGTTAACCAAAAAAAATACGGTGGCAACAATCACTGACGGAGAGACAGTGGCAAAAATTACTTTGTTTGAAGAATTCTCATCCAAAGTCAAAGAGGGCATGTCTTATATGATGAGGGGACATGAGCTGAGGGGCCAAGCGCCCCCTTATCTAATCAACATTACGGCGAGGACACCGTTTTTTAAAGCTCCTGCCCTTGCAGTCACAGAGGCCCTCATCACAAAGGCAGAGGAGCTTCTTAATCCACCTTCCCCAGCCAACACCATTGAAGATGAGCCCAACGTTTGGAGGGCTTATTATAGTGGAAGGGGAGGTTCTGGAGGTAAATATTTGTGGTTCCATCAGAACTGATATTGCTTTAGGTTTTCAAAGAAACCATTACTTTTTTGTCTTTAAAAGTAAAAATAATAATTTTTGTTGTTGTTGTCGTCAAACAAACACAAAATTGTGAGAACAAGATCAACCGCTATTATTTTGTAAATGGTTGTAGATTTATCATTAACAACAATAATAAAATAATAGATGTAGTAAGTCAAGAAAGAAGCACCTAGATGTACACACACAGATTTATGCAATCACTATAACTGACATTATATTTTAATTGAATTTTCAGTGTTCTGCAGTGAGGAAGGTTTTCGCAGGCAAACAACAGGTGCCTATACGAACGCTCCAGCTAAAGCAGGTAATGGTGCAACTAAAGTGAAGTATTGAAAATGGTGAAAATAGGCATATTTGAGATTTGTATTAGTTAATGAATAAATCTTTCTTTTTTTTTTTTTTTTTTTTTTTTTTTTTTTTTTTTTTTTTTTTTGTGTCCCGTTTGGATCTATAGCCATCAGAATTGTTGTCTTAAGGCCAAGAAAGATGCCAAGCGGATTTATTTTACCAAGTGGATCGTCATGGCCTTGCCATATTGGTCCATTTGATTGACCTTTATTATAATTATGAATTTATTTTATTTTCAGTTGCTACAAACGGGACAGACATGACTGGAGGATAGGACAGGGAGAAAGAATGAAAGAAAGAGAGGGAGAGAAAGAAAACCAAATGGGAGAAGAGACGGTGAGAAGGGGGGGAAGAAAGAAAAAAAAAAAAAAAAAAAGAAAAAAAAAAAAAAGAACAAAACTCCTGGGTCACCTGTATGGAGAAAAAAAACAGAAGAGAAAGCAAACAACAAAGAGCAACATAATAAATAAAAAAAAAAACGGCACCATCACAATAAACTAGCTAGCAGTAGATATCAGTAGATACTAAATAATAAACGATATTGTGCAGCACGCAAGATAGACAGCGCACAATGTGCTTTGAGGCAGCAGCCAAGAAAGCTGTAGTCCGCGTCTGTGAATACCCGTGTGTACACCTGTGTGCATACCTGTGTGGATCAGCATGCTTGCATTCCAAAGGTTTCTCCATGTAACGATCTGCTAGGGAGTGTGGGGAGCCACAGCCCCGTCCTCCAGGGCATGAAGCAGGTATGGAGGAGATCAAAACTCCAGACATCCAGAGGCCCCCAGAACACAAGAGACCAAGGAAGACCAACAGAGGGGCAGCCGCGCCACTGTCCCAGTAAGAGCTGAGGAGAGTCCCAGATGAGGGCTCACTCAGCAGCCGCGGAGCAGAAGCCAGGGGGAGTTGCAGTGACGCGCCCGTGAGCTCCGCCGGCAGCCAGCTGTGCCTGAGTGACCGAGCCCCAGGCCGAGAGGCCGGGGGCACCCCACCTCTGAAGTGGCCCGAGCGAGCCCCAGGCTCCAGGCCCCGATAAGCGGCCGCCAAGGAGTGAGCCGGTGTGTACCCGGACGCCCACCCCCAGACACAAAGAACCACCAACGCACCGACACCTGAGGGAGTCCGCCACTGGCAGGGGAAGTGGTGGTGGGTGGAGATAGGCCTCCAAACCTTGGAGGGCCTGAGATGTCCCCAGAGAGGTGGCGTCTGATACCCAACCTGACATATAGACACAGACATACAGGCACACACAGACACAAACATCCATTCCCACCCTCATGCTCTCATATGCACTTACTCCACACTCAACCAACATGGAGACAGACATAAAGAGACGCTGTACACACGGTCACACTCCCCAAGCGTACTCTACGAACCGGGTCTAGGTACCCTTGCCCCTGGAGGGGGGAACTGCACCCAGACCCAGGTGGTGAATAAATCTTTCATTCTGTCATGTTTGTGATTTCAGGATGGGCATACCATGACTGTCTCCTTGTGGAGGGAGGCATCAATTTACAATGTTCATGTGGGAGATCAGATAAAGGTCTCCCATGTCAAAGTAAACCACTCTGCCTATGGTGTACAGCTCCAGATGACCTCCTATACTAAGATTGAGGTATGAAGAATCCATATGTTTGTACCAACATGTAATAGCAATGTCATTTACCAAAATGTTTAGAATTATAGGTGGTCCAAAAGATTGACTCTGTTCATCTGGACGTAGCGTTTTCAGGTGGGAGAAACGTTTCGTCACTCATCCACGTGACTTCTTCAGTCTCAGCGGACTGCAGGTTTCTGAGGTCTTTGATCAGGGCCCATGACAATTTGTATATTATTGATCAATGAACTGACCTTCCAGCCTATTGTTCCTTCAGTGGCAAGACAAGGCAAGTTTATTTATATAGCACAATTCAACAACAAGGTGATTCAAAGTGCTTTACAGAGACATTAAAAAACAAAAACAATAAAAAGAGCATGATTTTAAATCGATTAAAAAAAACAAAACAAAACAAAAAACAGTAGATAAAATCAGTAGTTAAAATGTAAGTTTTGAAATTTAAGCTTAAAAGTGTGGATTTGGTGCTTTATTCAAAAGCAGCTGAGAACAGGTGAGTCTTCAACCTGGATTTAAATAAACTGAGTGTTTCAGCTGATCTGAGGCTTTCTGGGAGTTTGTTCCAGATATAAGGAGCATAAAAGCTGAATGCAGCTTCTCCGTGTCTGGTTCTGACTCTAGGAACTGATAAAAGACTGGATCCAGATGACCTGAGGGATCTGGAAGGTCCATACTGGGTCAGGAGGTTACTGATGTATTTTGGTCCTAAACCATTCAGAGCTTTATAGACCAGCATCAGAACTTTAAAGTTAAGACATGCACAACCACAAGAGATTTGTTAGGCATTACTTTATTTGCAAATTAGATTATTTTCAAACATAATAAATGTCTGCTAAGACATTGAGCAGTATCAGTAAAGCACATATTAGATTTTCCAAACACATGACTTACAACAAACCTAACTTCAATTCATTTTAAAAGAGTTTTTTCTTAAATAGAATAAGTTCAAGCTTTTGCAGCTGAAAAAAAAAAGGTTTGTATGTGTGAAGGAACTTACAGAAGTGTTTCAGGATAAAAGGTGAATCAAATAGACCATTAGGACAAGGCTGGGGTGGTCAATTTGGTAAAGGAAATCCGTTGGGCATCGCCTTTAGACAATAATTCTGATGGCAAAAGAGCCAAACGGGACAGACAAAAAAAAAAAAACATAAACTTTTAATCATTGTTTCTCTGTGGGCCAAATCATCTTCCAATAACAGCTTCTCAGATTTTCTCTTGCAACACTAAATTGAGATATAATCATACATTTTTCACACTGATGAAAGATAAAAGGTTGCTTTTAGTATTTAGATTTTTCCAGGCAGTATTTAAAATTCAAATGTGAAATGCACATCCCTAGTATTTCCCTTTGCTTAAACAAAAGGTCCATCTATCCCTCAGCCGGCACCCGCCACAGTACAAGTGTCCTTGCTGTTTTGATAACTGGATCCTGAAGGGTTAACATGTCAACGGCAATTCTTTACTGCGTGTCACCAAGAGATTAATGTCAGTTGTTCCTGAACAGGCGCCCGGCCCCTCGTCGAAACCAGCAGTGACCTTGGCCGCTCCGCAGTGAATGTGAAATGACTCCAATCAATGACAACAATGGGAACAGAAGAGCACGTTTTAATTTCACTTCATCAAAACAAAGAGGCACTCCCAATAACGCTGTTACAGTCCTGCAGCCTAACTGAAGAATTCAAACTGAGTGGCATGGTTCAGGGTTTTGTTTCTTTCTTTCTTTGGGATAATGACACTAATGATTGTGGGCACAAAAAGCTGAAATGGTTTGAAATCTCATTGTGTACTTTCAGTTCTCTGTTCCCAATCCCCCAGAAGACCTTAGAGCATTTGTTTTGTATCATTTCAGTTCTAAATTATCAGACATGGTGCCAACTCACAAAGTGCAGCAGGAGAATTGTATTATAATTTTGCATGTATCTGCTCAGTGATGCAAAAGAGAGAATGCCTTTCAAGTGGTTGAGCATTACCACAATAAAATGATTCATGGCAGAGTCTGTAACTGCTCACAGTTATAGAAATAGACACCTGGTTTTACTGACTTCTCTACCTTAGTACCACAAAGTGCAATTGTTCAGTTCAGTTCAGTTCATTTTTATTTCAAACATTTCAAACATGTGCCTTCACAATCATTACAAAATATCATTCCATTATTTGTTTGAAAAGGAGTAGGCTGAAGTATTTACTTATTTGTCCCTACCCCCTCAAGTTTTACCTCTCATTCATTTAATTTTTTTTTGTCTTAAATTAAACAAACAACATATGAAACATATGAAACATATGAAGTAAAACAAAACATAACATACATAAATCAAAAACAAGAAATTAGCAAGCCCCACCACAGTATAGTTTCTTTCATATGAAAAATACAGAATGTGTATATTTGCAGATACACAAGTTATGGAAAAACAACAAACCAAATCAAAAAACAAACAAACAAACAAAAAAATAAATAACCCCAAAAAAGAACCGCAACACCATTGCCAGCAACATTAACGTCCTGGGTTAACCCCGTTTTCTTCATTCTTATACTTATTTAAAATTAGGTTTTTATATTTTACTTTAAACTGTTTTATGTTTTGACTGTCTTTTATTTCTTCTGTTAGACTGTTCCATAATTTAACTCCTGCAATTGAGATTGACATAGTTCTTAAAGTTGTTCTAGCACTTTGTATTTTTAAATTCCATTTCCCTCTTAAGTTATACCCACCTTCTCTTTCTATGAACAATTTACAGATTTCTTTGGGAAGCAATTTATTTCTTACTTTATACATTATTTGCGCTGTTTTAAGCTTCACCAAGTCTTGGAATTTAATAGCTTGCATTTTGACAAAGAGTGCATTTGTATGGTCCCTGTACCCTACATTATTTATTAATCTAATGGCCCTTTTCTGTATTATAGTTATTGTTTGTGTGTTACTTTTGTATGTGTTTCCCCAGACCTCTACACAGTAGCTCATATATGGCAGTAGTAAAGCACAGTATAAAATGTGCAGTGCTTTCTGATCCAACATATGCTTTGCTTTCCCCAGGACGGCAATGCCCCGTGCCAATTTCCCCCGAACATAAGTAATGTGTGGCTTCCAACAGAGCTTGTGGTCAATGATCACCCCAAGAAATTTTATTTCATTTACTCTTTCTAAATATACATTGTCAACACATATTTCTACTTCGATGTTTTTCTTTTGGTTTCCAAACAACATAAATTTGGTTTTATCTAGATTCAATGATAAGTTATTTATATCAAACCACTTCTTTAATATTGTTAATTCCTGTGTGATCATTTCCAAAACCTGTGGCAATTCCCCTCCTGAACACAGTATATTTGTGTCATCTGCAAATATTACAAACTTTAAAATCTCCGATACTCTGCAGATATAATTTAAGTACATAATAAACATTTTTGGACCCAGTACTGAACCTTGAGGTACTCCACAAGCTATATCCATCAAATTAGATTTATATTCATTTATTTGTTCATATTGTTGCCTATTCCCTACATAGCTTTTTAACCATTCCAAAACCACTCCCCTAAACCCGTACTTTTCCAGTTTTTTTAATAGAATTTCATGATTAACAGTATCAAACGCCTTCTTTAGATCTAAGAAAACTCCGAGCGCATACCTCTTACTATCCATACATTCCGTTATCTTTTCCATTAAATCTATCAGTGCCAAAGCTGTTGATCTGTTGCTTCTGAACCCATACTGACTATCTGTCATTAATTCATATTTTTCCACAAAACTGTCAAATCTTTTTATGAAGAGTTTTTCCAGTATCTTAGAGAACTGGGAGAGTATTGACACTGGTCTATAGTTTGTAAAATGATGTCTTTCACTGGTTTTGTAAATGGGAATAACTTTAGCAACTTTCATTTTTTGTGGAAAAACTCCTTTTTGAAACGACAAGTTGAATATATATTTTAATGGTTTTACGATACCATCAATAACTGTCTTTACCGTTACCATATCAATATCATTCCAGTCTGTACTGGTTTTGTTCTTAAGTCCTCTAACTATGTCATAAATCTCTTTCTCTTCCACTGCTCTTAAAAACATTGAGCTACTATTCCTTTCAATATTTTCACCAGTGTCCCTTTCTATTCCATCAACCTTTATTTCTTCTGCCAGTTTTGGCCCTATGTTTACGAAGAATTCATTAAAGCCATTTACTATCTCTCCCATGTTATTAATACTTCTTGTCCCTTCTATAAAGTACCCAGGGTAATCATTATTCCTTGATTCATTTTTGTTTATTCTGTTTAATACATTCCATATATCTCTTGTGTTATCTTTATTGTGTTCTAACCTTTTAATGTAATACTCTCTTTTACAGGATCTCATTATATTAGTTAATTTATTTTTGTAAGTTTTATACTTCATTTCAGTTTCTATTGTTCTCTTTTTTATGAATTCTCGATATAGGGTATTCTTTTTTTTGCTGGCATTTTGTAGTCCTTTTGTCATCCATGGTCTTCCTGCATAGTTGTGTTTCCTATTGATTTCAATTACTGGGCAGTTTTTATCAAGTAATGTGTTAAATGTTCTTAAAAATCCTTCGTAAGCTTTATTAACTTCTGTTTGTTCATATACAATATTCCAATCTTGCTTTAAAAGTTCATTTCTAAGACAATTTAAGGTCTTCTCTGTTCTTATTCTTTTGTAAATAATCTTATGTCCATCGTTATTCACTTTATAATGGCAATTATAAGATGCAAAGACTGGTAAATGGTCACTTATATCATTGATTAACAGCCCACTTTTTATCTTTCCTTCTATTATATTTGTAAATATATTATCTAATAGAGTTGCACAATGAGATGTTATTCTGGTCGGTCTTGTTATCAGTGGAAATAAACCGATGCTGTACATGGAATCAATAAATTCTTCTGTACTCTTATTATGATTTGGATTCAATAAGTCAATATTAAAGTCCCCACAAATAAACATTCTTTTCTGATTTATATTTGTAAATAAGTCCTCCATATTATCCTTAAATATCTCAATCTTAGATCCTGGTGTTCTATATATACAACTGACAATTAGGTTTTTCCTTTTTTCTATACTTATTTCCACTGATAAACATTCCATCACTCCATCAATAACAGTTGTCATTCTTCCCATTCTTTTGTACTTTAGGTTTTTATCAATGTAAAGTGCCACCCCACCTCCTTTCTTGTTGATCCTGTCTACATGAAGGAATTCATATCCATTTATTTTAAAGTCTTCTTCTTTTCCAGGAGTTATCCAGGTCTCCAATATGGCTATCACATTGAATGGCTGTTCAAACTGTGTTATGTAGTCTTTGATGGATTGAAAGTTTGCATATAAGCTTCGACTATTAAAGTGAACCATTGTTATACCCTGTTCTACCTTGAATTCCTTTTTAAGTTGCTCATTTGTATAATAATTGCATTCATTTGTCTTATTGTTAAAGAAATTACAATCAGGATCTATGTTGCTGTCATACATCAATGTCTTATTTTCAATATCTATATGAGTTGTTAGTTGAAAATTGTCAGACATCTGCGTTGGTTGAGCACTTGGACGGTCCCATCATATTTAGCACTGCTTTGCATTTATCAGTTATATTTTTCTAGTTCAGTCATCTCTTTGATGACTAGAACCTTAGCCTGCTCTGGTGTTCCATTTAACTTAATGAATATTTTACAGTCTGACATCCAAGTTGACTGTATTTTCTTCTGTTTTCTTAATATTCTTGCTTGTCTTGCAATGTCTGCATTTTTCTTGATTAGGTGTTCATTTAAATAAACATTTGTACCTTTTAGCTTTCTTCCTTGCTTGAGCAGTTCTTTTTTCTGTTTTCTATTAACAAAACGAATGATAATGGCAGGTATTTGATTTTTTCTCGGAAGAGGATGGCATCCCTCAATATTTTTACTGACCATTTCTATACCTTTGCTTTTAAAGAAGGCCATTACCTGCTCTTCCAAAGAGCGTAGCTCTTGCTCGGGTGGCTCCCCTCTCTCTGATGCTGCTACCCGTGCGTATGTCTGATGCTTGGTTTCCAGTCCTGTCACTATCACATCATTTACTCTTGAATATTGTTCCAGATCTGACACCCGTCCTTCCAGCATAGCAATCTTCTTGTCCTTTTCCTCGCTCTGCCTTCTTAGTTCTTTAATATCATCCATTAAATTGAGTATCAGTTTTTGTTGTTTTGAAATTGTTGTTATTTCTTCAGACATAAAGTTTAGGGATTTCTTTATGTCCTCCAGTTCCTCCTCATTAACGTTGCTCCTCTTAGGCGGCATCTTAACGGCGTTAAGGCCCACTGGTTGCGAAGCACCCTTGAGGGTTGAGGGTCACTCCAAGAACCGTATAATTATAAATATGCATATAAATATGCTACGATGAGATAGCTGACTTCATCTAACTAGCAAATGTTTTCCAGGCTACGTTGGTGATGCAGTTTTTTTTTTAAAATGATATTTTAAAAAAAATATCATTTATTTATGTATGATATTTTTGTCATGCGATTTTAAAGCCAGTCCTACAACCGCATCCAAGAATAACATGCAGCTTATCTCAGAACTGTCGGTGAAAATTATTCTTGGAGCTAGGTTTAATTGAGCTGCATTTTGAAGAGGTGCAATTTCACAATTTGTGTATATTTTCTAAGTTCACTATTTTGTCATGTGTTGAGAAAAACACAGATTTAAAAATTACATGGTCTAATATTTACATTTAGCATATAACTGCAACATTATTTTTTCTTTTTTTCTTTTTTTTTAAAGACTCGAAAGGACTTGAAATTCAAAGTTTCAGACTTGTGACTTGACTCGGACTTTTACACCAGTGACTTCAGACTCGACTAGTAGTAGTAGGCGGCACTCAGTAGCACAGGAACAGAGCTAAATTTTTTTTAGTTGTGCTCAGAAAGGCACAAAAATAACGCCATACAGAGCGGGAGGGGGAGAGAGAGAGAAAGAGAGCCAGGGACAACAACGTCCCATTAGAAAGGTACAATCATCCACAACTATTTCCAGTTGCAGATGATAAAGGATTCAGAAAGTTTATTCATGCAGGTCCATATGACAGGGAATATGCATGTTCTTTTTGTTTTCATATTATAATTTATATTTAACTGTGTTGTGGTTTGCAGTGTTTTGTGTTGTTTCACTTTAAATTTGTAAAAGGAAAAAGCTGAAAATTCAAATAGTTAAAAGTTGAAATGTGAATAGTTGATTTTTGTATTATATGATTTATTTATTACATTTTATGTGGAGTGAATAAATAAAAGTATATTTACGGTGGCCCCTACAGACAAAGCACATACAAACTTCAAATCACGTACAAACCCTGAAGCACGTACAAACTCCAAAACACGTAAAAACTCAGAAGGACATAAAAACTCAAAACACGTACAAACCCTGAAGCACGTACATTTCCAAAACACGCACAAACTCCAAAACACGTACAAACCCCGAAGCACGTACAAACTCCAAAACACGTAAAAACTCAGAAACACATAAAAACTCAAAACACGTACAAAAGACAACAGAAGTGCTAAAGGATGCTAGGGGCAGTGTTGAACTTTTGTTACCTAGTGGCTACACAAGCCAGCAAGTACCAACGACTGTATTTGGTGTGTGGTAATAACAGGTAAATGAACATTTTTTTAATTTTTTTTTTTATTTGACTATATACGAATTCTTGTGTATAAATACACAAACAATACACATATGCTTTCATGCTTTCAATTGTGTAATTTAAGGGATCTAGGTAGCTCTGTTTTGTAAGAGTTTGTACGTGTTTTGTCTCTAGGGGCCACCGCATATATTTATATATAAACATTTATAAATAAAACCCTTTTTTTTTTTTACATTAGTAATTCCTTTTGTGCATAATTTTATATTATTGTTAATAACAAATTAATTAAAGCAACAAAACAACCTGAAGAGCCGGTTCGGAGCCAAAAGAGCCGGCTCTTTTTAGTGAGTTGAACCGAGAGAGCCGGTTCTCAAAAAAGAGCCGGAAATCCCATCACTACTGGACACCACCTGCATGAGGTGTTTTAGGCATGTCCTGGAGGTAGGAGGCCCCAGGGCAAACTGAGGGCTCGGTGGAGAGATTACATTTCACAGTTGGCTTGGAAATAATTCAGTTTTCCCCCAGATGAGCTGGAAGCAGTGGCTGGCAAAAGGCAAAAGTTTCTCTCCTTAGATTGACCAAACCCATGACCTTGAACCTGGATATATAGGACAGGGAGGATAAATAAAAGGATGTTACATTAAACCTGTGGTTCCCAAACCTTTTTTTTTTTTTTGTTAGACCCCTGTTTGTTTTACAAGAAAATCTTCGCAGCCCCCCGGCACAAACACATCCTCAAACCACACACAGCCATTTATTGTTTTCAAACTCCACTGCAGTTTCTTTTACACCTCAAACCTTTAAAAAACCAAAAGCAAACAAATAAAAGTAAACTACAATAAATTACAGGTTGGAACAAAATAAACTAATACCATCTTTATTTTAAGTGTAAGTGGTTTTCAGAGTTTTTATCATTATTTTGTTATCGTTTTACCATTAACTCTGTTTTCCTGGGTCTTTCACATGTGTTATGAATAAATCTTCTTTTTTTCCGGTACCGGTACTAGTTTTATTTTGTTGTATTTATCTGTGACACCTTAAAGGCCGGTCCGTGAAAATATTGTCGGGCATAAACCGGTCTGTGGCGCAAAAAAGGTTGGGGACCGCTGTTTTAATGTATATAGAAGAGACTGAAGTTTATATGTTATGGAGTTATTTATAGGACTTGTTACAAATCTGAATATGTCTATGATATTGTAGTTGTTTTCTTATGGGGAGGGTTTTGCTTTCCTTTGGTTTGCTGACCCCCAGACTTGGTCTATTCCAGATGCTCACCTGAATCAGGTAGAGTATAACAGGAAGCCATTTGCTTTTCAGAAGGGTTGGATTCTTTGCTGTATCACCATGTGTTCTCATTAATAAAGTACATTTTACTCCAGTCTCGTGCTATTTTAGTGGAAGTGACCCATGACTGTCGGCCAAAACTGACAATATGACTATTAAAAGTCTGAGTAATACTGTAATTTTCTGCTGCTCATTCCTGTGCAATATCCCATCTGACCTCCCGTCATATTTCTTTTCAAGATTTTCTTATTTAATCACTAGTGTACATATATTTATAGATACATATATATTTAGTCATCTTTTCTCTTTTACCACGTCTCTCTAATATTTTGCTCTTTACTATTTTTCTAGTTTTTTTATTTTATATTTTCTTCTAGAGCAGGGCGATATGGCCAAAAATATTTATCACGATATATATTTGAAAATTTGCGATAACGATATAACTGACGATATAATTGATGCGAGACAAAATACAACTCCACAACATTACTAGCGCAAAAAGACAACCTTCCATTTATTTTCACTTAAACAAGAAGCTGGTTTTTATGTACATTAAAGCTTTATAAAAATGTAACAGTGCAAATGCAAATTCCTTGCTGAAAGTTTAACCAAAAGGAATTTCCAGTAGAAATGGGCTGACTTATCCTGAGCATAACCATGTATAATATCCACTGACGTTAAAAAGAGGTGCTTTGCAACATTAAACTGTAGTGTGCAGTACGTATTTTTCGGACCATAAGGTGCACAGGATTATAAGGCACATTAAGCGAAACAAAGCAGTCAGATAAATCAAACTTTATTAAACTCATTCTTCTTGCTTCCTCCACTTCTGTACCATTGATTCATTAATGTTGAATTCTCTGGCAGCTGCTCTGTTCCCATGTTGTTGCAGTATATTAATGACTAACCTTGTATTGTGGATGGATTATCTCAGTTGTTCTCCTGACTGAAGTTTGGTCCGTTTACAGCATCCTGCCATGCGATTGCATTTGTCTCTAACTATCAGGAACCTTAACGTTAACTTTTATAAGTGGAAAAGTGTTAGTGTTCGTCCTCCAGCTTTACTGTTTATGTTATGCTAACGTAGCTGTGTCGCTAGCGGTCACGTAGCACATCATTATATACCAGCTAGCCCAACTTCAGTAACCCTACAAACGTCACTGCTGTTTAGTTTCCTGTATTCATTTATGTTGGAAGTGAAAGCAGAGCTGTACGTTTGAATTTTTTCAGAAATCTCTCAGTCAGAACATGCAATATCATACTTAGGTAACTAGCGAAACTAGCGAGCTAACTTCCGCTAGCTTCCTGCTAACTTCTAACTCCGTTAAATGTAATAAATTTTGTTTTCATGGATGCCTGGAAGTTAAACTTCATAGTTACACCTGGTAAAGCAGCAATGCTGATCGTTTTATTAAAGATGAAAGAATTTAGAAAGTTTTAAACTCTCAGTGATGCTGCAGTGTTCGTTTGACCTGAAGCATACGGAGTTTAGGACCCAGATTACTCCCAGATTTAAGAGCATCTTAGTCTGACAAATACGACAATAACGACGGACGCTTGCATGTTCTGCAAAAAAAATGTGCTTTGTCGTGTATCTGACGGACAAACACCAAACCAGTTCCACATCACTGAAGTTGCACCATTTTTACAAACCAATTCTGGTTCATCTGTTTCACTCAACAATCGGCCATGTGCGTATGAAAACAAAGGCACTGCGCATGCGCGGTTTACTCATATTCTATCGCGATATTTCATTTTCCTATCGTTGCCTAATATTATACCGGTATTACCGTGAACGGTATAATATGGCCTAGCCCTATTTTCTTCTACTGTACCATGCTGCTGAGTGACTGCTGCTCGTCAAACACATTTCATTGCAATGTTGACCCTGTGCTAACTTGCATATGACAAATAAAACTGAAAACTGAAAACAGTAAAGGCAAAGGGAACACATCAAGTAAGGATTTCACACTCCCACTCACAACGGCACTTTCAAAGCATAAAGCCAAATATTTCAAAATTTCATTTTGAGGCATTTTAAAAATGAATGTGTTTGAGTTTCATTGCTCCAAAGCAATGTTTAAAGACAGTAAGATTCTATTTTCTGAAGTCGTAACACTTATTATAGTTCTCAGAAATGGTTCACAGGTGTTGAGAATGGTCTTCCAGCATAGGCACATCCATCTGTTTTCCTATCCTACAGTCACACTCTGGGAAAACAGTGGTTGGAGGCCACTGCATGATCACAACCCACATCGTGCACATTGAACTTGTGATCTTATTGCCTGTGAAATGGTTGCTTTGAAGACGGGGACCAGGTCTGGTACCATTCAGATAATACAGTCTGATAATACGGCCTTTAACCGTGATACATGGGAGAAAATTTGTATTTTCAGTCCTTCCACAAAGATTTCCACTGAAAATCTGCATCTTTCTTTCTTTTCATATGATTCCAGTCTATCAATAACTGTTACTGCCAACAGGTGTTCTTGGAATACTGAAGTAGTTATGATATTAAATATTGGTTGTTCCATTAAATTCGATGAATCCTCCTCCCCACTCCTCCCCATTTCCAATGATATTAGTGACAATTTATGTAATTTGTCACAAATATCAGTGAAAATGGCATTAGTAATGCAGTCAAAATAATTCTGCACTTTTCGGTCTAAATGCAAATCCATCCCCTTGAATTTGTCCAAGAGTAGATCCAACAAACATTTTTGGTGAGAATGAGGGCACTTTAAAAGTTTACCAAGCTTTGAAAGCACGGCCTGAATTAATGTCTCTAACCATCTTTCAAAGTCTAAGGTATTTTTGGGTGGCTCACAGTCTACAGAAGATCTGTGATTCTGTATCTTTTTATATGACTCTGTTTGACTTATGTTTGTTAACGGTGGGATGCTGGCTTCATGTTCAACACAGGATTTCTGCTGCTGGGGATCTGGAATTGGATTGTTTTCTGGTTTTGCAGCACTGTGTTGGTCAGCATTTTGACAGCTTTCTTCTGTGTTAGCTATTTTATCAGAATCGTCCAAAAAGTTCACAGGTGATGAAAACGTTTTGCCAGTGGTGGTGTGGACAGAACAGTTTTCATGTACAGTGGAGTTCTGGGAAGACCTCAGTGGTGATACTGCTACTGACTGTTCACACAGGTCCATTATGTCCTCTACAAAACCTACAAGCCGCTTAGCGGTGAAGCAATCCGGATAGCCTGAGGTAAGCTCTTCCCACTGGTTGCTCGAAAAACTACTGAACAAGTTATTCAAGAGGGATACCAAAGCATGTACTGTAGAATTATCCCGATTGGTCTGAACTGCTTTATCATTTGTCATTGTGTTACAGTTTGAGCTTGCCATTTCACTTTTTTGTTTTTTATGTCTAAAATGTTGTTTTGTGTTAAACTCCGTGTTTGAACGTTTAAAGCGCTGCTGTCCCGCTGTGTGAATGCGTTTCAACTGAACAGCCAGGTCTATATATAAGGTCGGTTTAAGGTTTCTTTGTAACGTCAGGTGACGTTACAAAGAAACGTCACCAGTCAAAGGACTGGCCCGCCTCGTCATAACGAAAGGGGCGGGACAAATCTGTTGCTTAGCAACTGAAAAAAAGGCACACCGCGCTGAATGCTACATCCGTCCTGCGACAGTACACCGCCTCCGCACCACCGTTTAAACATGAAGTGTGAATGTTAGAAGATCCCAAATATGGTGAGCTACTGGAAAATTACTCACGTTTTTGTTCTTGAGAGTGAGCGATAATAAGCGACATTTTATTGAGAAATTACAGTAGTCTGGCTGTTTCTCTTCATAGCTCTTTTCAAAACACGGTTACCTTTGGTTTGTTTGGCTCGCAGCTTAAAACGTAGTTTCAGTGTTTTTTCGCCTTCTGTGATTAATTCTGGTTTGCCTGCTTTATGGAGCTCAAACCAAGGCAAAATTGAAGTATCAGTATTTAAATGTAAATAGACTCAAACTAGGAGTGGATCAAAGGGGGTCCTTTCAGGTGCCAAATCTCCACTGCTAACATTTTATGCATGTTTAGCTTAATTGTAGAAAAGGTGCTTGTAATAATGTTTGGGTGAATAGGTGAATGAGGCATGTTGTATAAAGTGCTTTTTAATGCACGAGCAAAATACAAAAACCCTATATAAAAAGCAGTCAGTTTACCATTTATGTATTTGTTCCATTGAACGCTTCTGTGAACATCACTTTGATACTTGTTCAAATAAAAAATTTGAATCGATTAGTTGTTTTCTCAACATTTATTAATCGACTATATGCAGAAAACTGTGACACTGTGGAACCCTTATTGCCGTTGTTGCCCTGAGGCAACAGACCAATTTCAATAGCATCAATAGAGGGTTAAAATAATTTAAGGAAAAATGAATTCAAATGATTTTCTGTAACTACAAAAATGACCTAAATAAGACAGAAGTACACATTCATTTTTATCGTTTTGTCAACAACAGGGCGCATGAGGTTTGTTCAATATTTGTTGTGTTTACAAGGCTCAGGCGCCCCCATGAAGTGTCTTATTTGTATAGTTGAAAGCATTATAAAGGAACGCAAAACTAAATTACATATAATTATAATTCTTGGCACTTTCTGGTGTGTGTGAGTTAGTGTTTCTCTTTTCTGATTTGTGGGTCCAGCATCAAATTCAGAATCCTTCCCATCACACATGAGGTCTTGAATAATCATCTTATTTTAAAGACCTCGTAGTTTGATAGTTTGCTCTCAGACTGTGGGCTTACTTGTGGTTTTTAGGATATTTAGAAGTAGAAGGGGATCATCCTTCTGTGGAACCAGCTCCCAGTTTGAAGTTTCCTTTTTGCCAACGCATATAGCTAGGGCTGAATCAGGTGACCATGAATCCTCCCTTAGTTACCCTGGGACTACCCTGCTGGGGGATTCCCACCATGTGTTTATACACCTCTCTGCATTCAATAATTAGTTCTTGTTCATCTCTGGCTCTCGTCCACAGTGTGTCTTTTGTCCCATCTTCCTCTCCTCATCCCCAAAGGGTCGCAGCGGGCCGCCCCTCCCTGACCGTGGTTCGGCCAGAGGGTGCTTCCTGTTAAAAGTGAGTTGTTCCTTCCCACTGTATTGGGGTTTTTTCTTTTTAATTGTAGACTTTCTACCTTACAATCTATACCACCTCGAGGAGAATGTTGTTGTGATTCAGCTCTGCATAAATACAATTAAATCGAATTAAGTGGGTTCAGCTGTTTTGTGAAATAAATGTGAGTGACACGGTAAGTAATAGCCTGCATGTAACTCATGGTAAGAAGAGCAATATCGCCCCCTCCTGGTTCAACCTTTTTTTCTTTGCAGCAATCTTTCCAATAATAATACATATGCACTAACCTCATGCTTGCTGTTAACAATAGCCTAAAGACACAAAATCAAGTTTAGTTTTTTCCTTAAGTTTATGTTTTTTATATGGTTGACATTTATTTTGTTTCTTTTTAATAATTATATTGATTCTATTGATTGTTTGCCAAGCACTGAGGTCTCTGCTTAGACTGTGCTACTGGGATCACTGATTTAAAAATGAGGCAAAAGCACCAAAGTTGTGCTCAAAAATAGTACAGTGAGCTACAACCTGTTGCTGTAGTAATTCTAACACACTTATTGTTTTTAAATACATACATGTTTAGTTATTTTAAACCTAATTATATATATATATATTTTTTGCAAAAGTGTCACCTAAACACCCAAATATACGTAATTCAAAACTTACTTTAATTATCACCCATTTGGCTGGTAACATGGACCCAGTCTGATGGATAGTTACTGAACAGATAGTCTTTTCTTTAAAGGCTGCATTCAGAGCAAATCATTGTAAAAACAAGACAAGTCAATAAAAAACAAGTAATAACTATAATACTAAACTACAATAGAGAGAAAATCCAGTAAATATAATTATATTATGTAAAAAATATACAAATATTTACCTCTAATTTAAAAAGACATTACAAGGGTACTAGTTTCATTTTAATCTAAACATAATCTAAATTGACACTAAATCAGTTTAAATATTACAG
The DNA here is from genome assembly GCF_900408965.1 of Simochromis diagramma. NCBI lineage: Eukaryota > Metazoa > Chordata > Actinopteri > Cichliformes > Cichlidae > Simochromis > Simochromis diagramma. The sequence continues at coordinate 89,724 of NW_024387397.1, forward strand.
CTGAAGGTGATTTTAATAAATGTACTGCTGCTTGATTTTGTTTTACTACTGCAGTATAATTTATCATGTACAAAAGCTCCAAATGTTGTTTCTCTGACTTAATGTTCTTTTGACGTTTGTGTTACTTTGCAGGAAATAGTCAGGACCCAGATGAACCTGTGCTGGAATTCAGTGTGGGTGAGTAATATGAGCATTTATGAAGGCTGTCCATGACCCGTAATTAAATTTAGCGTCATTAGTGCCACTCATTGCAAGTGACAGTGCACATACTTTCAGCATGGAGTCTGCTCTTATGGTAGCAAAATAAATTCAGAAAATCTCCATCAAACAGCAGCCCAGCAGCAGAAATATATATGGTCAGCTGGTTGTGAGTTAATGAGCATGTGAAATCAGTGTGAACATTTTGAAACAACAACTCTCCAACCTCGTAATTGTAAGACTGCCTGTGCAGCCACAGGAGCCTTCAGAGAGTCTTCCTGCTTGTCTCTTGGGTTGATTTGCTCGTGTTTTCTCACCCAGTCAATGACTGTAAAAGGGCTGGACTAATTGGAGGCAGGTGTAATTGATTGCACTGATATGCTAGTCTACTTATAGCCCACATTACAAACACTGCTGTGTTATTTTGTCTCTCAGTGCAGGTATGTAATGTGACAAAACCTCTAATGATCTGATATGTTTGGGATGGATGGGCTGTGAATTATATAGTGAATTGTCTTATTTTGTCGCTCTGTGCAGGCTTTCTACTTACAGGGTGGTGGGTCTCAGAGGACAATTGCTACCCCTGTTGAAGTGAACAACGTGTGGAGTGCAACTGGCTTTGTGGCATAGCTGGCTCTGGCCTTGGACTGTGTGTTTTTTACTTTGTACTTAAATGGGACACTGGACTTTTAACTATTATTCATTGTGTTTATAAATTAAATTTTTGAATTTTATTGACTGTCATCTTTTTGCCCACGGCGGAGACGGTTGGTCAGACCTAGAATCTCTTTGTGTGTGTGTGTGTGTGTAACATCAGCAGGGTTTTGCATAAAAGAGTGTGATCAGGTCAAAAGGTCAATTCATTTATTGTAGTTTTATGGCAGCACCCTCTAGTGGCCTTGAAGCAAACAGTCTCCTAACTAAGCCATGGCATCTCCGGTCTCTCCTACTTTTGTGTGCTCTGCTGGAGGAGCAGCATTGGATCTAGTGATACTGAGTAAGCTGATTAGGACAGGCCTGGAGAAATGTGGTTTGCATGAAGTATCAGGAAAAAAAACAACCTTGTATTGTAAAATAATAATACACGAATAATAAATACTTTTCATGACACTCAGATTTCTGGACTCACGAGTTCATAGAACATTAATGTTATGAAACATTGAGATAAGTCTTAAAACTACATTGTATACTTATTATTTATTTACTTTAATCAGATTTGACTGGTATTTTTAAACATTAAGTTTTTGTTCCTTCAACTATTGTATTTAAGCTTATGACTCACTCACAGTATGTTTATATAACTGTCTAAAAAACGGTGAGGATGTGGCCGCAGTGGCTGAGAAGCAAGAACTTTGCTTTTTTTTTTTTTTTTTTTTTTTAATTGGGAAGCATAAATGAACATACCAGAAAACCCTGCACAAAGGAGCCATATTTGTTTTTTGTGTGTGCATAAGATGAAGCTTTAGTATTATTACACATATGATAATGATGTTAGCATGCAACACACAAACTCAAGTGGTGTTGCCAAGATAGTTGCTGACTGGCAAGAAACTTCTAGAAGAAATCTGGTGACAGTCCAAAGCACAAATGAACATGTTTAATACTCGTGCAAGACCCTGTGGGAAGGTGCCAGATTGCTGTATTTTGTGTGAATCAGGAAAAGTGCACGGTGACGACTAAAGCTTATAAAACATCTCTCTCCTTATGTGTGCATATATGAGAAAGAAAATTCTGCCAAAGCAACTTTAGCTTCTTGCAAGCATCAGCACACAAAGGATGCTAACACAAAGCTAGCCAAGAACCAAGAGTGATTTTAAAGTTAGCAAACAAGCTAACTAACCAAGCTAAAAAGGCTGCTATGTTCGGTTAAAAGGAACGCAGCTGGTGTTAAATCTAGAAATTTGCTGTTTATCTTCCTGCCGATATAACGCAGTTGTAAGTCTGTAACCATCATCCGCAAGACCTGCAGGAGCTCATCTCGGGAGATCTTGTCATCTCTGTCCAGGTCATACAGACGGAAAGCAAAAAGCAGCTTGTTTGTCCTGCTGTTCAGGGGCTCTGTAGCTGAGGGGTTCTTGTTCTTCTCGTTGTCTTCGATTGGTCTGAAGTGAGCCAGGGTCCGCATGAAGCCCCGGAAATTTACCTGGTCCTCTCCCTCAGGAAAGAATGCGTTGATGATTATATCTCCCAGAGGGTTGATGGCCAACTCGGGGATTCTCTGGAAATCTTCTCGACTGAGGGTGCCGTTTTCCCCTTTATCCAGGCTGGTGAAACGTCTGTACAGGCGAGTGATCTTCCTGTGGGAAAAGCCAGTTTCCTTCTTAATTTCTTCAATTTCCTCTTCTCTGAGTAATCTGGACGCTCTGGATCCCATGGTGAGATGTTAACGGAGGTTTAAAATCGAGATGATTCGATGGGGTTACCATGCTTCCGTCTGTATTATTGGTCATGTAATGTTCGTTCCATGTCGTTTTGGTTGCGGACTAAGGGGGCCGACTGGACAACGATGGAGAATGAAAGCTGCTACCCCTCCTCATTAAAAGGTATGATTTATTCAGCTCTCCCTATCCCTAAACATGACTTTAAAAATCCTGTAGTCTCTCATACAATTAAAATCTGGACACAGATAAGGAAACATTTCGGGTGGAAGGAAGCTTCCATACTAACGGTGTGTTCACACCGAACGCGATAGAGGCGGGCAGAGCATCAGGCTTACATGTAAAGTCAATGGAAAGGCGCGATGACCCGCGATTGCGGCTCCTGCGAAAATTCGGAAGCAGATTTGCGTCGCCAAAACGCCAAAACGCCTGAAACGCGCGTGAGTGTAGCGCGTTTCAGGCGTTTGACTCGCGAAAAAAACCACGCGCGTGAGTTTATGTGTTGCATTTTGTGCATACACGCGTTTCGCGTCCCCCGCTCAAGTTGGAAAAATCTGAACTCCAGCGTCAAATCGCGCCGCGACAACCAATCAGGAGCCTGGTGACGTGGCTGTTACCTAGTTCAAAGGGGCAGATCCCGCCAAAGCCATTCATTCTGCATTCATCATGGAGGAAAAACTAATCAGTGCTGTGGCAAATCATCCCGAATTATACGATGCTACCTACTTTTTCTACCGAGACAGGAATAAAAAGGACCTAGCTTGGAGACAAATCAGTGAGGAGATCGGGCAACCTGGTAAGTTCATTCCTTCTTTTTAATTTTCAGACTGACCCGATGAAGCGGCGCAAAAGCTAGCAAGCCCGCCTACTGTCCTGCGATTTTCCCACTGTTGTACAAATACCTTTCCGCTAACCAGATAATGCGTTTATTCAGAGGACATCTGCAGGAGAAAGTGGAAGAGCCTCAGGGACACCTATAATAAGGAGAAGAGGGCAGAGAAGGAGAAGAGGAGTGGGTCGGCAGTAGGATCGGGGAGGAGATGGAAGTTCTTCGCGGTCATGGGGTTTCTGGACCCCTTCCTCACCCCGCGGGAGACTAGCGGAAATATGGTGCGGACCGTGGAGAACTTCTCCCCCGAGGACCAGGGACAGCCCGAAGAGGCAGCAGGGGAGTGTCAGTCAGAAGGTATGTTTACAATAAATTAATGTAGGCAGTTAATTAATGCATGTTGTCATACAGGAATATATTTTGTTTATTAATAAACAGTATACAGTAGTCCCACTGTTCATCCGTCACTGCCTCGCCTTTTCGCTGATTTTTTTTTTATTGCACTGTACAGCTTTCAACAATGCGCATTGCATTCTGCAGCCGAAATGACAAATCTCCTCCATGTCATGTCTCCTGCGCTTGCCAAACGTATCATGTTTGGTTTTGATAACCATCACTTCAAATAGAAAAAAACAGCACAAAAACACTCCTAACTATGACCCTCATTCGGAAATAGGCACCTGCACCGGGAGCGAAAAAGGCGCACTAAAGTGGCGCCGCAGACAGAGGAAAAGCGCGGCATAATACTTTTACGTTTTAAAATCGACAAAGGTTTGCACTTTCAGAATCAACTTGTGAGAACTGTGACTACTGTTCATGTGCTGCAATAAATGAGAGACCACTGTATATAATAATAAGTATATAATAATATAATATTCTCTATGACTATTGTCTTCAACCTGTTAACATTTAATATTGTCCTGATAGAGTCAAGTAATCATGCAGCAGAGTCCTCCTCTGTTGCTTCTCCTGGCTCCCCAGTCCCTGGTCCCTCCACTCCTGCTGCTGCACCCACAGGTATGAACATCAAGCACTGATAGCTTTTTACTTGCTTGAATCCCCTTGTGATCACCTTTACTAAATATCTACAACCAATCTGTTCATATCCTGGTTTTCTTCAATTTTGAAAATGAAAATCTAGTAGCAGCCTTCTCATTTCTTTGTGGTGTTTTGTTCTGTGTTTTACAGGCCCACAGAGGAGGACAGCTCGAAGGTGGGCGAGGGAAGGGTCCCAGGACGGTCCATCGGCGGTGGAGCTGGCTATCCTGGAGTGCCTAAAGAGGCCACGCCCGTCTGCAACAGAATATTTTCTCCTCAGCCTTGTTCCTGCTCTGGAGAGCATGCCGCCTCAGACACGAGAATTCGTGAAATTCCAAATTTCTAAATCAGTTTTTGAAAATAGCACAGCTGTGCTAAATTTGGAAACATTGGACCCTAATGATCAGTAGTTTTCTGATGAGGCAGCAGCTCTCCAGGGCAGAAACAATGTTCTTATGTTTCTCCTCCTTCTCCCTGAGGCTCTTCCACTCCAAGCTGGGTCCTTTTTATTCCTGTCTGTCTGTAAATAGTTAGATTTCATATATTTATGTTATTTATGTCCTTTTGTTACTGAATTTATATATTTTATCAAATAAACATTTATAATGACAAATGTCTTTGTTCTACTACACAGCAAATATTGGCACCCGACTTGACAAAAGTAGAATTTATTTCATATTACACTAATAACAAAACATACTAATACAGTGGGATGCATAAGTTTGGGCAACATTGTGAAAAGTAATTATTTTCCTGTACAAATTGTTGGTTGTCTCAATAAAAATTGTCAGTTAAATACATCATATAGGAGACACATAGTGATATTTGAGAAGTGAAATGCAGTTCACTGGATTTACAGAAAGTGTGCAATAACGGTTTAAACTAAAGCAAGCAGGTGCATAAATTGGCAACACAAAATAAGAGAAATAACATAAATATGTAGTGTATATCAATGTGTGTGTCTCCTATATGATATATGTAAGTGACATTTTTTACTGTAACAGCGATTCATACAGGAATATAATGACTATTAATAAGGTTGCCCAAACTTTTGCACCACACTGTATATAGGAACATAGTGAAGACAATTTGCAGAGTAAAAAGAGGTTAGTTTATTTTGGAGTAGAGCTCCATTTATTAAAAAAATGTTAAAAACACAGGAACACTCTTTAGAGGTTTGTGGGTGGCTCTTAAAAGAGCCGTTGTGGGGAAGTCGTTAAGACTTCAAACAGGCTACTCCTTTGGTTGCCAAGACACAGCTCCCTCTGCCGAGAAGTGAGCCATGAACTTCTCCCTCACCAGGACAGCCTCTCTGGAGGAGTTGTTTGCTGCCATACGACCCAGGTCTTGCAACGGCTTCACCACAGCAGGCGCCACACCTCTCACAGCAGGTGCCCCTCTCTCGTCCACACAGCGCAGAAAGTTGTGGAGAACACACGTTGCCTTCACACACTTCTCCGCAATTTCAGGACGGAGTTCTATGGCGCGCCGATACAACCTCCACTGTGAGGAGAGGATACCGAAGGCACCCTCCACTATCATCCTGGCCCTGGAAAGGCGATAGTTAAAGACCCTCTTCTCTAAAGAGAGGAGGCGTCCAGGGAAAGGTCTCATGAGCTCACGCCGCAGCGGGAACGCTTCATCAGCCACAAAGACATGGGGCTGGGCTCCACGGTGTTCTCCACCAGGTAGAGGCTGGTCAGGAGGCAGATGGAGAGTCCCAGCCCGAAGAGCCTGACCAAAGGTGGAGTTGGCCAGAATACCACCGTCGCTGGTCCTCCCGTACCCCCCAACATCAATGATGCGGAAGCGATGCTCTGCATCCACAACCGCAAGGAGAACAATGGAAAAAGTTCCCTTGTAGTTGTGGAACATGGATCCTGAGTTGGGGGGTGCCTTCGTCTGGACGTGCTTCCCATCCAGAGCTCCACAGCAGAGAGGGAAGTTCCAGCGCTCCTGGAATCCCTCTGCGATGGACCGCCAGTCTTCAGTTGAAGGCACAGCCATGAAATCGTCCACTAGACAGTCCCAGATGGCCGTCGCTACCTGGGGGATGATCTGGCTCACCGTGGACACCGACTCGAAAACTGAACGCGATGGTCCTGAAGGAGTCCCCGGTGGCAAGGAACCTGGACAACAGTGTTTAAAATGAGTATTATGTGTACTGCAGTTACAAAATACATTATAGAAATTACAAAATATAAATCTTACATAAAACATTTTGTAATTATAAGGATAATTACATGATATATATTTGATATAATCTAGAACTATCTGCCGTGATCATAAACAAATATTCAACTATCCCAGAATTAAACCAGGTCCAAATGAAAAAAGGAGTGAGTATCACTACAAAGATTAACCCACATTGGTCCTAGTACAAGTTTGATATCAGCAAACACCGAGAGCATACCTATGACACCACAGCCATGCTATCATTCAAACACTGATAACAGCATAAATCGAATTAAATCGGGACTTGATGAGACCGTCTGAGTATCACTACAAATATTATGAAGTCGTCTCGTACCAGTTTGCTATCGGTAAACACCGAGAGCATTCACTGTTAGCATAGCACATCCATGTTAGTATACACTGCTAACATGGATGTGCTATGCTATCAGTAAACGCCGACAGCATTCACTGATAGCATAGCACATCCATGTTAGCAGTGTATAAATGGATGGTTTAGCATATATTAGCGCAGGTATCAATAAAGGACTACCATATTAAACACTTTTACTAACCTCAGGCAGATGGACAGGCGCTCTGCTGGTGGGATTGAGCGCCTGTAATTGGTGTCTAGGCGGGCAATTCTGGGACCGACGCGGGAAAGCAGGTCCTCAAACTGGCCGAGTGACAGACGATGATATCGCTGGAATCTGCCGTCATCCAGGCGCAGCTCCTGTAGCAAATGGTGAAACTCACCAAACTGCTCACGCGTCTCGAGGACCTGATGGACCCAGGTACGGCGAGGGCGTCTTTTACGCCGCTGCTCTGCTCTCCACAGTAAATAGAGAAGGGAGACTCTCCCCTCAAGCGCTAGTTCGACACCTGCCATCTTGCAAAGATACCGGTCTTGCAAAACTTCCTCCCACATCCCTCCCACATTTCCGGTTCACGCGCGTTAAAATATGATATTTTGGGGCGCGATGGATTTTTCTTGGACACGCGTAGAGGTGCGAATGTGCACGCGTCAAGTTAGGGGCGTTTGGGGCTTTTTTCACGCGCCCATCGCGTTCGGTGTGAACACACCGTAACTCCACTCATGAACAACGCATCATTCACACCATCACTTTCAAACATTTCATTTCTCCAATGGAACCACAAGGGGCTGCACTCAATAAAGGATTTATTCATCAACAAGGTTTTTCCCACATTCCGGCAACTGCAAGAAAAATTTGACTTGCACAGTAATGACTTTTTCAAATACTTACAGATCAGAAGCTTTGTAAGGAAGCTTTTTCCGTCTTTTCCAGGTCGGCCCCCAGACTCTGCTTTAGATAACTTATTTCAGTTTGATCCACTCAAGAAAGGACTAATAACAAAAATTCACAACGCCTTGTCACAACTGGAGGGAACTGTCACACTGGACTACCTGAAAGAGGCCTGGCAGTGTGACCTTGGTACAAGAATTACAGACAATCAATGGACAAAAGCCCAGGAAAATGTACACTCTACCTCTGTTTGCATTCGTCATGGACTCTTACAGTTTAAAGTGTTACATAGACTCCATTTATCAAAGTTGAAACTGTCAAAAATGTTCCCCAATGTAAACTCGTCGTGCGAAAGATGTAAACAGCAACCTGCTTCACTGGCGCATATGTTTTGGAATTGTCCCTGTATGACAACATATTGGAATAATGTCTTTCATATCTTGTCTAAAATTCTAAAAAAAACCACTTAAGCCAGACCCAATCTGTGCTTTATTTGGAGTGAAGCCGGTTGTTGTAGACCTATCAGCCACCCAAAATAATGTGATACGTTTTGTGACGCTGCTGGCACGCCGTTTGATTCTACTAAATTGGAAACAAAAGGTGCCTCCTTCCACATCAGCGTTAATACAAGATGTATTGAGACACTTGCAGCTGGAAAGAATTAAACTCCTACTAAAGGGGAGGTTGGAGGAATTCCATTCAACCTGGCAACCTTTTATAGATTTCTTCAATACTGTACAGATATAAATGGTCACTGAGCCTCATTGTTAGTTCGATAAATAGCATCCTCTGTCCAATGTTGTTTGTTGTTGCCTTTTTTTTTTTTTTTTTTACTTTGTTTAATTTCTATTACATATATGTAATCATTTATATTTGAATCTTAATTGCCTTTATGATAAAGAACACTGGAAAACCAAATAAAGAGATTTGAGAAAAAAAAAATCGAGATGATTCGCTAAGGCGTCTTGCGCAAGCTCTCCAAGACTCTCTATTAAAGTTAGCAAACAAGCTAACTAACCGAGCTAAAAAGGCTGCTATGTTCGGTTAAAAGGAACGCAGCTGGTGTTAAATCTAGAAATTTGCTGTTTATCTTCCTGCCGATATAACGCAGTTGTAAGTCTGTAACCATCATCCGCAAGACCTGCAGGAGCTCATCTCGGGAGATCTTGTCATCTCTGTCCAGGTCATACAGACGGAAAGCAAAAAGCAGCTTGTTTGTCCTGCTGTTCAGGGGCTCTGTAGCTGAGGGGTTCTTGTTCTTCTCGTTGTCTTCGATTGGTCTGAAGTGAGCCAGGGTCCGCATGAAGCCCCGGAAATTTACCTGGTCCTCTCCCTCAGGAAAGAATGCGTTGATGATTATATCTCCCAGAGGGTTGATGGCCAACTCGGGGATTCTCTGGAAATCTTCTCGACTGAGGGTGCCGTTTTCCCCTTTATCCAGGCTGGTGAAACGTCTGTACAGGCGAGTGATCTTCCTGTGGGAAAAGCCAGTTTCCTTCTTAATTTCTTCAATTTCCTCTTCTCTGAGTAATCTGGACGCTCTGGATCCCATGGTGAGATGTTAACGGAGGTTTAAAATCGAGATGATTCGATGGGGTTACCATGCTTCCGTCTGTATTATTGGTCATGTAATGTTCGTTCCATGTCGTTTTGGTTGCGGACTAAGGGGGCCGACTGGACAACGATGGAGAATGAAAGCTGCTACCCCTCCTCATTAGAAGCTATGATCTATTCAGCTCTCCCTATCCCTAAACATGACTTTAAAAATCCTGTAGTCTCTCATACAATTAAAATCTGGACACAGATAAGGAAACATTTCGGGTGGAAGGAAGCTTCCATACTAACGGTGTGTTCACACCGAACGCGATAGAGGCGGGCAGAGCGTCAGGCTTACATGTAAAGTCAATACCAAGGGACCCTTCTCCCTTGGTAACGTGAAAACGTCGCTGTGTGCCGGAGAAAAGCAGTAGCAGCAGACAGACTTACAACTGCGTTATATCGGCAGGAAGATAAACAGCAAATTTCTAGATTTAACACCAGCTGCGTTCCTTTTAACCGAACATAGCAGCCTTTTTAGCTCGGTTAGTTAGCTTGTTTGCTAACTTTAAAATCACTCTTGGTTCTTGGCTAGCTTTGTGTTAGCATCCTTTGTGTGCTGATGCTTGCAAGAAGCTAAAGTTGCTTTGGCAGAATTTTCTTTCTCATATATGCACACATAAGGAGAGAGATGTTTTATAAGCTTTAGTCGTCACCTGTGCACTTTTCCTGATTCACACAAAATACAGCAATCTGGCACCTTCCCACAGGGTCTTGCACGAGTATTAAACATGTTCATTTGTGCTTTGGACTGTCACCAGATTTCTTCTAGAAGTTTCTTGCCAGTCAGCAACTATCTTGGCAACACCACTTGAGTTTGTGTGTTGCATGCTAACATCATTATCATATGTGTAATAATACTAAAGCTTCATCTTATGCACACACAAAAAACAAATATGGCTCCTTTGTGCAGGGTTTTCTGGTATGTTCATTTATGCTTCCCAATTAAAAAAAAGAAAAAGCAAAGTTCTTGCTTCTCAGCCACTGCGGCCACATCCTCACTGTTTTTTAGACAGTTATATAAACATACTGTGAGTGAGTCATAAGCTTAAATACAATAGTTGAAGGAACAAAAACTTAATGTTTAAAAATACCAGTCAAATCTGATTAAAGTAAATAAATAATAAGTATACAATGTAGTTTTAAGACTTATCTCAATGTTTCATAACATTAATGTTCTATGAACTCGTGAGTCCAGAAATCTGAGTGTCATCCTTTGACTGGTGACGTTTCTTTGTAACGTCACCTGACGTTACAAAGAAACCTTAAACCGACCTTATATATAGACCTGGCTGTTCAGTTGAAACGCATTCACACAGCGGGACAGCAGCGCTTTAAACGTTCAAACACGGAGTTTAACACAAAACAACATTTTAGACATAAAAAACAAAAAAGTGAAATGGCAAGCTCAAACTGTAACACAATGACAAATGATAAAACAGTTCAGGATAATTCTACAGTGCATGCTTTGGTATCCCTCTTGAATAACTTGTTCAGTAGTTTTTCGAACAACCAGAGGGAAGAGCTTACCTCAGGCTATCCGGATTGCTTCACCGCTAAGCGGCTTGTAGGTTTTGTAGAGGACGTAATGGACCTGTGTGAACAGTCAGTAGCAGTATCACCACTGAGGTCTTCCCAGAACTCCCCTGTACATGAAAACTGTTCTGTCCACACCACCACTGGCAAAACGTTTTCGTCACGTGTGAAATTTTTGGACGATTCTGCTGAGCAGGAGTTTGATACAGCACAGAATATAGATGCTAACAGCCAAGAAACAGCTAACACAGAAGAACGCTGTCAAAATGCTGACCAACACAGTGCTGCAAAAGCAGAAAACAATCCAATTCCAGATCCCCAGCAGCAGAAATCCTGTGTTGAACATGAAGCCAGCATCCCACCGTTAACAAACATAAGTCAAACGGAGTCATATAAAAAGATACAGAATCACAGATCTTCTGTAGACTGTGAGCCACCTGAAAAAACCTTAGACTTTGAAAGATGGTTAGAGACATTAATTCAGGCTGTGCTTTCAAAGCTTGGTAAACTTTTAAAGTGCCCTCATTCTCACCAAAAACGTTTGTTGGATCTACTCTTGGACAAATTCAAGGGGATGGATTTGCATTTAGACCGAAAAGTGCAGAATTATTATTATTATTATTTTTTTTTCTTTTAAATGACATCAGAAACAGCAGTATGCGACATTACGTGATGGCAGAGCTTCAGTTCATCCTTTGTCTTTTTTTTTTTTTTTAAATTAATTTTTTTTAATTTTTAATTTATTTATTTTTTTAATAAATAGGACAGGGGGAATGAATGAGAGAAAGAGGGGGAGAGAAAGAAAGAAAACCAAAGGGGAGAAGAGACGGTGAGAAGGGGGGGGGAAGAGAGAGAAAAAAAAAAAGAGAAAAAAAAAAAAGAGAAAAAAAAAAAAAAAAAAAACAAAAAAACTCCTGGGTCACCTGTATGGAGAAAAACAAAAAAAAACAAAAAAACAAACAAACAGAGGAGACAGCAAACAACAAAGAGCAACATAATAATAGAGAAAACAAAGCACCATCACAATAAACTAGCTAGTCATAGATATCAATAGTTACTAAATAATAAATGATATTGTGCAGCACGCAAGATAGACAGCGCACAGTGTGCTTTGAGGCAGCAGCCAAGAAAGCTTTAGTCCGCGTCTGTGAATACCCATGTGTACACCTGTGTGCATACCTGTGTGGATCAGCATGCTTGCATTCCAAAGGTTTCTCCATGTAATGATCTGCTAGGGAGTGTGGGGGGACCACAGCCCCGTCCTCCAGGGTGTGAAGCGGGTATGGAGGAGATCAAAACTCCAGACATCCAGAGGCCCCCAGAACACAAGAGACCATGGAAGACCAACAGAGGGGCAGCCGCGCCACTGTTCCAGTAAGAGCTGAGGAGAGTCCCAGATGAGGGCTCGCCCAGCAGCCGCGGAGCAGAAGCCAGGGGGAGTTGCAGTGACGCGCCCGTGAGCTCCGCCGGCAGCCAGCTGTGCCTGAGTGACCGAGCCCCAGGCTGAGAGGCCGGGGGCACCCCATCTCCAATTATTTGCAGAATTATTTTGACTGCATTGCTAATGTCATTTTCACTGATATTTGTGACAAATTACATAAATTGTCACTAATATCATTGGAAATGGGGAGGAGTGGGGAGGAGGATTCAATGAATTTAATGGAACAACCAATATTTAATATCATAACTACTTCAGTATTCCAAGAACACCTGTTGGCAGTAACAGTTACTGATAGACTGGAATCATATGAAAAGAAAGAAAGATGCAGACTTTCAGTGGAAATCTTTGTGAAAGGACTGATTTCCCAGGTTGCAAAAAATTCAGGCACAGTCTTCAGCATTGAAAGTGCTGAAGCTATCTCCAACCGGCTTACCATGAAAATCTGGACTGAAATCAGGGCCGGATACGACAAAATCCCCCCAGAGAAGTTCAAGAAACTCAGCGAGAGGGTTTTCAAATCCCTCTGTAAAAGATGGAAGCATGCAGCGGTTATTGTGACATTCTGGCAATTAAACTTCCAAGATCTTGATGAAGATATTGTTAAAACTTTCAAAAGAAAGATATTCACAGAACCAAGTTGCATATCTAAGTGCTTCTCATCGGTGCGTGCATTTTTTGGGAGGTGTAAGGGAAGAAACAAAGTTTCTACTTTATAGTGACATCGTGATATCAACAGCAAAATATTTTCTAAAACTCACTGGACGCTTTAAATTAGCTAGTTTTACATTTAGATCAGATCAAGTCATTTTTGAAATCCCCAGGAATGGTCGCGGCAGATGGCCACCCCGCCCTGAGCCTGGTTCTGTCGAAGGTTTCTTCCTCTTAAAAGGGAGTTTTTCCTTCCCACTGTCGCCTCGTGCTTGCTCAGAGGGGTTTGTTCTTTTGGGGTTTTCTTTTTAATACTGTAAGTTGTTACCTTACAGTGTGAAGCACCTTGAAAACACCATTGTTTCCTTTGGTGCTATACAGATTGAAGTGACTTGCACTGACGACATAACTAAGCTGGAACTTTAATTTAACATCAATAAAATTATAAAAATATTACATCTTGATTTCTGCTTGTTTTCATTGTCTGTGACTTAATGAATACAAATGTGTAATTTAAGATTTTTTCTTTATGTTAGTCTGACCGGTGATTCCACGTTGGCCTTAGGTGTTGGCGCGGATACGCTGCAGCCCCTGAGCCATTAATGGCCCAGCACACTACAGTAAAAACAAAACAACAGCCATCTCTCCAACTAGGAAAGGAAAATAATAAACTGCCTCCTTGGAGGCAACCTGACTCAAAACAGTTGCAGTCCAACTCAGACCGACTGCAATCACTCTCAGGCAGATTGATGAAGATCTGCAAATAACTGTTGTCTAATTTATAAACGCAGACAGATTGCCAACACGTCTGTTCACAATAGAGGACTGTACTTACATGGTTGCAAACTGGTTGTTATCTTGCTTATATGAAAACATTGCTTTGGAGCAATGAAACTCAAACACATTCATTTTTAAAATGCCTCAAAATGAAATTTTGAAATATTTGGCTTTATGCTTTGAAAGTGCCGTTGTGAGTGGGAGTGTGAAATCCTTACTTGATGTGTTCCCTTTGCCTTTACTGTTTTCAGTTTTATCAGTTTTCAGTTTTATTTGTCATATGCAAGTTAGCACAGGGTCAACATTGCAATGAAATGTGTTTGACGAGCAGCAGTCACTCAGCAGCATGGTACAGTAGAAGAAAATATAATAAAATATAATAAAATAAAATAAAAAATAGAAAAATAGTAAGGAGCAAAATATTAGAGAGACGTGGTAAAAGAGAAAAGATGACTAAATATATATGTATCTATAAATATAAATATATGTACACTAGTGATTAAATAAGAAAATCTTGAAAAGAAATATGACGGGAGGTCAGATGGGATATTGCACAGGAATGAGCAGCAGAAAATTACAGTATTACTCAGACTGTAAATAGTCATATTGTCAGTTTTGGCCGACGGTCATGGGTCACTTCCACTAAAATAGCACGAGACTGGAGTAAAATGTACTTTATTAATGAGAACACATGGTGATACAGCAAAGAATCCAACCCTTCTGAAAAGCAAATGGCTTCCTGTTATACTCTACCTGATTCAGGTGAGCATCTGGAATAGACCAAGTCTGGGGGTCAGCAAACCAAAGGAAAACATAACCCTCCCCATAAGAAAACCACTACAATATAACCAACACGTTCTCACTCCCAAAGCGTAACATTTTACGCTAGGTGACAAATCGTCACCATATTACGTTTTCGGCTACCCACCACGTTCCTAAATGACGACCTCGGAAAAAAGAGGAAATATGAGAACCGTCTGGACTGAATCTACACATGTTTGCTCTTTTTCTTCAAATCGCTTAGAAACACGCTATTTAACATCATTAAAGTCCTGGTTACGGTCAGGAATAAGGTTATGGTCAGGACTAGGGATAAGGTTAGGTTTAGGGCTGGAATACAGGGCTGGAACGTCTATTACCGTGGGAGCGTCATTGCACTGGATTCCAGCCATAGCCCGCCGCATACCATAAGAACGCCGAAGGTCTCCTTTCGCGTTCCTCAGGAACGCCGCAGGACGTGACAAAACGTCGACATGTTACGCCTCGGGAGTGAGAACGGGCTGATATAACACATCATAGACATATTCAGATTTGGAACAAGTCCTATAAATAACTCCATAACATATAAACGTCAGTCTCTTCTATATACATTAAAACAGCGGTCCCCAACCTTTTTTGCGCCACGGACCGGTTTATGCCCGACGATATTTTCACGGACCGGCCTTTAAGGTGTCACAGATAAATACAACAAAATAAAACTAGTACCGGTACCCGAAAAAAAGAAGATTTATTCATAACAAACGTGAAAGACCCAGGAAAACAGAGTTAACGATAAAAACGATAACAAAATAACGATAAAAAACGATACAAACTCTGAAAACCATACATTTCACACCCGAGCCTCATCTCTCGACCAAACGACGGTCCGTGGCCCGGCGGTTGGGGACCGCTGCATTAAAACACCTTAACCACACAGTTAGGTTTCAGCCCTCGCTGACTCAGAACAAAGTAAGACAATCAGAGCTCAATTGGTTTTTACTTGTGCAGGGGAAGCCTGGTCGGATTCTCAGAGTTGCAAGCTCTACACCCAAACTCAGACAACTCCAACTCCAGCCTTTTATTGAATGAAAACAGTTACACAACCGCCCATTGTAAACCTCATATGTTGTGTGGTAAAAGCTAAGGCACTGTGTGTGTGTGTGTGTGAGTGAGAGAGAGTGTATGTGTGTCTGTATACGTGACTTCCTGCTTACAAACGTTTTAACCGCATCTCTAGTCATAAAAGGGTCATCTCCCCTCAACCTCGTATATGGCTTAACCTCTTTAACAGTCCACCATTTACATGGTGAGCCCACAAAGGGCAGGAAGTGAACATTCCTTACCAAATAAGGTAACCAGAATCTTACATAGATTGTGCCTGCAGTTGAAAACTATAGCTAGTATAGCTTTCATATGTACCGATTCATTTAGGTTTGTGCACTGAGGCCAGATTTAGGTATTAAAAACGAGTCAGTTATAACACTTCTTACATTAGTTAAAAAGCTGAGCTTACACTAAACCAACATTTAAGAAGCTCCTCACTACGGCAGCCGTAATGCTCTGACAATCCATCAAGCAGTGCAGCTTACCAAAGTAGTACTAAAACAGTTTTTAACAGATTTCTGCAGGCCAAAATCGGTTTGAGGTCAGTAAGCATAACCAGAATTCATACATAGGCACACTTTCGATTTTTGAGAAAATTATTTAAGTGTGCCATATAGTGTGGAAAATATGTTATACAGAAGAAAAGAATATTTCGCGATATATATCGTTACCGCACGTGCTTCAAATTATACCGCGATATGGATTTTAGGCCATATCGCCCAGCCCTAATGTGACGCCCGACTTTACTCTCAACTTACTGTTTCTTTGCTTCCTCAAACTTCTGGATGAGCTTCCTCAGAAGGCCATTTTTAGAAACCCTGGCAGTGAGAGGCCGGTGCTCCGACAGTTACGACATCATATGTCTGTTCTGGAAAGACAACAAGGATGTTTTAGAGGCACAAAAAGAAGTATGTGTGATCACAAGAAGATTTTTTTTAAATCATATGTATTTGTGTCTAAACCAAAACCCATTTCCCCTGTCCAAATCACGTTTTATGTTTTTAAACCCACTTTGCACAGAGGCATGTTTTGAAAAATTATTCTTACAAAGGGGGAAAGAAACAACTACGCTTAAAATAAAGATGGTATTAGTTTATTTTGTTCCAACCTGTAATTTATTGTAGTTTACTTTTATTTGTTTGCTTTTGGTTTTTTAAAGGTTTGAGGTGTGAAAGAAACTGCAGTGGAGTTTGAAAACAATAAATGGCTGTGTGTGGTTTGAGGATGTGTTTGTGCCGGGGGGCTGCGAAGATTTTCTTGTAAAACAAACAGGGGCCTAGCAAAAAAATAAATAAAAAAGGTTTGGGAACCACAGGTTTAATGTAACATCCTTTTATTTATCCTCCCTGTCCTATATATCCAGGTTCAAGGTCATGGGTTTGGTCAATCTAAGGAGAGAAACTTAGACCTCCCTTTTGCCAGCCACCTCTTCCAGCTCATCTGGGGGAAAACTGAATTATTTCCAAGCCAACTGTGAAATGTAATCTCTCCACCGAGCCCTCAGTTTGTCCTGGGGCCTCCTACCTCCAGGACATGCCTAAAACACCTCATGCAGGTGGTGTCCAGTAGTGATGGGATTTCCGGCTCTTTTTAGAGAACCGGCTCTTTCGGCTCCGAACCGGCTCTTCAGGTTGTTTTGTTGCTTTAATTAATTTGTTATTAACAATAATATAAAATTATGCACAAAAGGAATTACTAATGTAAAAAAAAATGGTTTTATTTATAAATGTTTATATATAAATATATGCGGTGGCCCCTAGAGACAAAACACGTACAAACTCTTACAAAACAGAGCTACCTGGATCCCTTAAATTACACAATTGAAAGCATGAAAGCATATGTGTATTGTTTGTGTATTTATACACAAGAATTCATATATAGTCAAATAAAAAAAAGATTTTAAAAAATGTTCATTTACCTGTTATTACCACACACAAAATACGGTCGTTGGTACTTGCTGGCTTGTGTAGCCGCTAGGTAACAAAAGTTCAACAC
Organism: Simochromis diagramma; assembly: GCF_900408965.1. NCBI lineage: Eukaryota > Metazoa > Chordata > Actinopteri > Cichliformes > Cichlidae > Simochromis > Simochromis diagramma. The sequence goes on from NW_024387397.1 coordinate 107,460, forward strand.
TGCCCCTAGCATCCTTTAGCACTTCTGTTGTCTTTTGTACGTGTTTTGAGTTTTTATGTGCTTCTGAGTTTTTACGTGTTTTGGAGTTTGTACGTGCTTCGGGGTTTGTACGTGTTTTTACGTGTTTTGGAGTTTTTGCGTGTTTTGGAGTTTGTACGTGCTTCAGGGTTTGTACGTGATTTGAAGTTTGTATGTGCTTTGTCTGTAGGGGCCACCGTAAATATACTTTTATTTATTCACTCCACATAAAATGTAATAAATAAATCATATAATACAAAAATCAACTATTCACATTTCAACTTTTAACTATTTCAAATCAAATTCAAATTCAAATTTTATTTGTCACGTACACAGTCATACACAGTACGATATGTAGTGAAATGCTTGGACAACTGCTCGTGACCTAAAGAAAACAAAAAAGGAAAAGGCTATGAATAAGATAGGAAATAAATATGAAAAATTAAAAAGGGTAAATTTAACTAGGAAGGAATAAAATATAAATTAAGGTTAAAAATGAAATAACTGTACAACACAAATTAGAATGAAGGGTAAATTTAACTGGGAAAGAATAAGATAAAATATATAAATTAAAGTTGAAAATGAAATAACCGTACAACACAAATTAGAATGAAGGGTAAATTTAACTGGGAAAGAATAAGATAAAATATATAAATTAAAGTTGAAAATGAAATAACTGTACAACACAAATTAGAATGAAGGGTAAATTTAACTGGGAAAGAATAAGATAAAATATATAAATTAAAGTTGAAAATAAAATAACTGTACAACAAAATACACAATATAGAACTATATAAGAATGTATGAAGAAATATAAATAAATATATACACAATAACAGCAGCTGCACAAGTATTAACTGGAAATGAAGAATATAATGTCCAGTGTTGTGCAATCCACATTATGTCTTGTGCAGTGCAAATATGCTTAAAGTGATTTAAGTGATGAAGTGAAAACAATGTCCAGAATGTCCAGTGTGTGTGTAAGAACCATATGTGTGGGTCAGTATTGTGTGGTGGTGTGATTGAGAGACCGTATCGCCTGCGGGAAGAAGCTCCTCCTCAGTCTCTCTGTGTTGGTCTTCAGGGAGCGGAATCGCTTTCCTGACCTCAACAGAGAGAACAGTCTGTTGTTGGGATGGCTGAGGTCCTTCACGATCTTCCTGGCCTTGGTCCAGCACCGCCTGCTGTAGATTGAGTGCAGGTCAGGGAGCTCGGAGCGGATGGTGCGCTCAGCTGATCGCACAACCCTCTGTAGAGCTCGTCTGTCCTGCATGGTGCTGTTCCCGAACCAGGTTAAGATGTTTTCCCGTCAGGATGCTCTCTATGGTGCATGAGTAAAAGTTCCTGAGCACCTTGGAGGGCAGTTGGAAGTCTCTCAAGCGTCTGAGGTGGTAGAGACGCTGACGGGCCTTTTTCACCACGGTGTTGATGTGACAGGACCATGACAGGTCCTGCGTGATGTGAACTCCGAGGTATTTGAAGCTGTCCACTCTCTCCACTGGGCACTCGTTGATGACAGGGGTCTGGTAGTTCCTCTCCTGCTTAGTGCTGAAGTCCACTATCAGCTCCTTTGTCTTACTGACGTTTAGAAGGAGGTTGTTCCTCTGGCACCAGTTCTCCAGATTCCTAATCTCCTTCAGGTAGGTCGTCTCGTTGTTATCAGAGATCAGGCCCACCACGACGGTGTCGTCAGCAAACTTGATGATGGTGGTGGAGCTGGTAGTGGCCACACAGTCATGTGTGTACAAAGAGTACAGCAGGGGGCTCAGAACACACCCCTGGGGGGCTCCAGTGCTGAGAGTGGTGGAGGCTGAGACATGTCCGCCCATCCTTACTGCCTGTGGTCTGCCAGTTAGGAAGTTGGAGATCCACTGACACATAGATGAGCTGAGTCCCAGATGCTCCAGCTTGGTGGTGAGTGTGGAGGGAATTATGGTGTTAAATGCAGAGCTGTAGTCTATGAAGAGCATTTTAACATAATTCCCCCTTCTAGTGTCCAAGTGAGTGAGTGATGTGTGGAGGAGATGAGAGATTGCATCGTCTGTGGAACGATTTGGATGGTAAGCGAACTGTAGTGGGTCCAGTGTGTCTGGTAGTGAAGAAATGATGAAGTCTCTGACCAGGCATTCAAAACACTTCATCACTACTGAGATGAGGGCTACAGGGCGATAGTCATTGAGAGAAGCAGGGTGAGGTTTCTTCGGGACAGGAACAATGATGGACTCTTGAAGCATGTGGGGATCACCGACTGAGATAAAGAAATGTTGAATATCTCAGTGACACAGGAGCTAGCTGGTATGCACCGTCTCTTAGGGATACGACCTGGGATGCCGTCTGGTCCTGCTGCTTTCCTGGTGTTCACATCTTTGAAGGCTCTCCATACTCATGATCGGAGATGACGAGCACGTTTCCGGTGCTGGCAGTATCTTCCTGTCTGCAGCCGTTAGCGCCGCTAGCACTAGCATTGTTGGAGTCCTTAGCTGCAGCCTCGAAGCGAGCATAGATAGTGTTCAGCTCGCCTGCCAGAGTCACGGCCGCGTTCGTCATACCGGTTGTTGGTGCTTTAGTCCGTTATTGTCCTTAGTCCCGCCACAGGCTCCTAGAGTCACTCTGTTGGAGTTGTGACCTAGTTTGAAGTGGAAACGAAAAAGGTTCCCCAATGTAAACTCGTCGTGCGAAAGATGTAAACGAGCAACCTGCTTCAATGGCGCATATTTTTTGGAATTGTCCCGGTATGACAACGATTGGAATAATGTCTTTTCATATCTTGTCTAAAATTCTAAAAAAAACCACTTAAGCCAGACCCAACTGTGCTTTATTTGGAGTGGAAGCCGGTTGTTGTAGACCCTAGCAGCCACAAAATAATGTGATACGTTTGTGACGCTGCTGGCACGCCGTTTGATTCCTAACTAAAGTGGAAACAAAAGGTGCCTCCTACACACAGCGTTAATACAAGATGTAGGAGACACTTGCAGCTGGAAAGAATAAACTCCTACTAAAGGGGAGGTTGGAGGAATCCATCAAACCTGGCAACCTTTTATAGATTTCTTCAATACTGACAGATATAAATGGTCACTGAGCCTCATTGTTAGTTCGATAAATAGCATCCTCTGTCCAATGTTGTTTGTTGTTGCCTTTTTTTTTTTTTTTTTTTACTTTGTTTAATTTCATTACATATATGTAATCATTTATATTTGAATCTTAATTGCCTTTATGATAAAGAACACTGGAAAACCAAATAAGAGATTTGAGAAAAAAAAAATCGAGATGATTCGCTAAGGCGTCTTGCGCAAGCTCCCAAGACTCTCTATTAAAGTTAGCAAACAAGCTAACTAACCGAGCTAAAAGGCTGCTATGTTCGGTTAAAAGAACGCAGCTGGTGTTAAATCTAGAAATTTGTGTTTATCTTCCTGCCGATATAACGCAGTTGTAAGTCTGTAACATCATCCGCAAGACCTGCAGGAGCTCATCTCGGGAGATCTTGTCATCTCTGTCCAGGTCATACAGACGGAAAGCAAAAGCAGCTTGTTGTCCTGCTGTTCAGGGGCGCTGTAGCTGGAGGGGTTCTTGTTCTTCTCTCGTTGTCTTCGATTGGTCTGAAGTGAGCCAGGGTCCGCATGAAGCCCCGGAAATTTACCTGTGTCCTCTCCCTCAGGAAAGAATGCGTTGATGATTAATCCCAAGAGGTTGATGGCCAACTCGGGGATTCTCTGGAAATCTTCTCGACTGAGGGTGCCGTTTTCCCCTTATCCAGGCTGGTGAAACGTCTGTACAGGCGAGTGATCTTCCTGTGGGAAAAGCCAGTTTCCTTCTTAATTTCTTCAATTTCCTCTTCTCTGAGTAATCTGGACGCTCTGGATCCCATGGTGTGATGTTAACGGAGGTTTAAAATCGAGATGATCGATGGGGTACCATGCTTCCGTCTGTATTATTGGTCATGTAATGTTCGTTCCATGTCGTTTTGGTGCGGACTAAGGGGGCCGACGGAACACGATGGAGAATGAAAGCTGCTACCCCTCCCATAGAAGCTATGATCTATTCAGCTCTCCCTATCCCTAAACATGACTTAAAAATCCTGTGAGTCTTCATACAATTAAAATCGGGACACAGATAAGGAAAACATTTCGGGTGGAAGGAAGCTTCCAACTACTAACGGTGTGTTCACACCGAACGCGATAGAGGCGGGCAGAGCGTCAGGCTTACATTTAAAGTCAATACCAAGGGACCCTTCTCCCTTGGTAACGTGAAAACTCGCTGTGTGCCGGAGAAAAAGCAGTAGCAGCAGACAGACTTACAACTGCGTATATCAGGCAGAATAAACAGCAATTTCAGATTTAACACCAGCTGCGTTCCTTTAACGAACAGACAGCCTTTTTACTCGGTTAGTTAGCTTGTTTGCTAACTTTAAAATCACTCTTGGTTCTTGGCTAGCTTTGTGTTAGCATCCTTGTGTGCTGATGCTTGCAAGAAGCTAAAGTTGCTTTGGCAGAATTTTCTTTCTCATATATGCACACATAAGAGAGAGATGTTTTATAAGCTTTAGTCGTCACGGTGCACTTTTCCTGCATTCCACAAAATAAGCAATCTGGCACCTTCCCACAGGGTCCTTGCACGATATTAAACATGTTCATTTGTGCTTTGGGACTGCACCAGATTTCTTCTAGAAGTTTTCTTGCCAGTAGCAACTATCTTGGCAACACCACTTGAGTTTGTGTGTTGCCATGCTAACAATCATATCAGAGTAATAATACTAAAGCTTCATCTTATGCACACACAAAAAACAAATATGGCTCCTTTGTGCAGGGTTTTTCTGGTATGTTCATTTATGCTTCCCAATTAAAAAAAAGAGCAAAGTTCTGCTTCTCAGCCACTGCGGCCACATCCTCACTGTTTTTTAGACAGTTATATAAACAGACTGGAGTGGTCATAAGCTAAAATACAATAGTTGAAGGAAAAAAAACTTAATTGTTAAAAATACCAGTCAAATCTGATTAAAGTAAATAATAATAAGTATACAATTAGTTTTAAGACTTATCTCAATGTTTCATAACATTAATGTTCATGAACTCGTGAGTCCAGAAATCTGAGTGCATCCTTGACTGGTGACGTTTCTTTGTAACGTCACCTGACGTTACAAAGAAACCTTAAACCGACCTATATATAGACCTGGCTGTTCAGTTTGAAACGCATTCACACAGCGGGACCGCAGCGCTTTAAACGTTCAAACACGGAGTTTAACACAAAACAACATTTTAGACATAAAAAACAAAAAAGTGAAATGGCAAGCTCAAAACTGTAACACAATGACAAATGATAAAACAGTTTCAGGATAATTCTACAGTGCATGCTTGGTATCCCTCTTGAATAACTTGTTCAGTAGTTTTTCGAACAACCAGAGGGAAGAGCTTACCTCAGGCTATCCGGATGTCTTCACACCGCTAAGCGGCTTGTAGGTTTTGTAGAGACGTAATGGACCTGTGTGAACAGTCAGTAGCAGTATCACCACTGAGGTCTTCCCAGAACTCCCCTGTACATGAAAACTGTTCTGTCCACACCACCACTGGCAAAACGTTTTCGTCACGTGTGAAATTTTTGGACGATTCTGCTGAGCAGGAGTTTGATACAGCACAATATAGATGCTAACAGCCAAAGAACAGCCACACAGAAGAACGCTGTCAAAATGCTGACCAACACAGTGCTGCAAAACCAGAAAACAATCCCAATTCCAGATCCCCAGCAGCAGAAATCCTGTGTTGAACATGAAGCCAGCATCCCACCGTTAACAACATAAGTCAAACGGAGTCATATAAAAAGATACAGAACACAGATCTTTCTGTAGACTGTGAGCCACCTGAAAAAACCTTAGACTTTGAAAGATGGTTAGAGACATTAATTCAGGCTGTGCTTTCAAAGCTTGTAAACTTTTAAAGTGCCCTCATCTCACCAAAAACGTTTGTGGATCTACTCTTGGACAATCCAAGGGGATGGATTTGCATTAGACCGAAAAGTGCAGAATTATTTATTTATTTTTTTTTTCTTTTAAATGACATCAGAAACAGCAGTATGCGACATTACGTGATGGCAGAGCTTCAGTTTCACCTTTGTCTTTTTTTTTTTTTTAATTAATTTTTTTTACTTTTTTAATTTTTTTTATTTTTTAATAAATAGGACAGGGGAATGAATGAGAGAAAAGAGGGGGAGAGAAAGAAAGAAAACCAAAGGGGAGAAGGAGACGGTGAGAAGGGGGGGGGGAAAGAGAGAAAAAAAAAAAAAGAGAAAAAAAAAAAGAGAAAAAAAAACAAAAAAAAACAAAAAAACTACCTGGGCCACCTTAGGGGAGAAAAACAAAAAAAAACAAAAAAACAAACAAACAGAGGAGACAGCAACAACAAAGAGCAACATAATAATAGGAAAACAAAGCACCATCACAATAAACGTAGCTAGTCATAGATATCAATAGTTACTAAATAATAAATGATATTGTGGCAGCACGCAAGATAGACAGCGCACAGTGTGCTTGAGGCAGCAGCCAAGAGCTTTAGTCCGCGTCTGTAATACCCATGTGTACACTGTGTGCATACCTGTGTGGATCAGCATGCTTGCATTCCAAAGGTTTCTCCATGTAATGATCTGCTAGGGAGTGTGGGGGGGCACAGCCCCCGTCCCCAGGGTGTGAAGCGGGTATGGAGGAGATCAAAACTCCAGACATCCAGAGGCCCCCGAACACAAGAGACAGGAAGACCAACAGAGGGGCAGCGCGCGCCACTGTTCCAGTAAGAGCTGAGGAGAGTCCCAGATGAGGGCGCGCCCAGCAGCCGCGGAGCAGAACCAGGGGGAGTTGCAGTGACGCGCCCGGGAGCTCCCGCCGCAGCCAGCTGTGCCTGAGTGACCGAGCCCCAGGCGAGAGGCCGGGGCACCCCATCTCCAATTATTTGCAGAATTATTTTGACTGCATTGCTAATGCATTTTCACTGATATTTGTGACAATTACATAAATTGTCACTAATATCATTGGAAATGGGGAGGAGTGGGGAGGAGGATTCAATGAATTTAATGGAACAACCATATTTAATATCATAACTACTTCGCGTATTCCAAGAACACCTGTTGGCGTAACAGTTACTGAGAGACTGGAATCATATGAAAAGAAAGAAGATGCAGACTTCAGTGGAAATCTTTGTGAAAGGACTGATTTCCCAGGTTGCAAAAAATTCAGGCACGTCTTCAGCATTGAAAGTGCTGAAGCTATCTCCAACCGGCTTACCATGAAAATCTGGACTGAATCAGGGCCGGATACGACAAAATCCCCCCAGAGAAGTTCAAGAAACTCAGCGAGAGGGTTTTCAAATCCCTCTGTAAAAGATGGAAGCATGCAGCGGTTATTGTGACATTCTGGCAATTAAACTTCAAAGATCTTGATGAAGATATTGTTAAAACTTCAAAGAAAGATATTCACAGAACCAAGTTGCATACTAAGTGCTTCTCATCGGTGCGTGCATTTTTTGGGAGGTGTAGGGGAAGAAACAAAGTTTCTACTTTAGAGTGACATCGTGGATATCAACAGACAAATATTTCTAAAACTCACTGGACGCTTTAAATTAGCTAGTTTTACATTTAGATCAGATCAAGTCATTTTGAAATCCCCAGGAATGGGCCGCGGCAGATGGCCACCCCGCCCTGAGCCTGGTTCTGTCGAAGGTTTCTTCCTCTTAAAAGGGAGTTTTTCCTTCCACGTCGCCTCGTGCTGGCTCGGAGGGTTTGTTCTTTGTGGGGTTTTTCTTTTTAATACTGTAAGTTGTTACCTTACAGTGTGAAGCACCTTGAAAACACCATGTTTCCTTTGGTGCTATACAGATTGAAGTGACTTGCACTGACGACATAACAGCTGGAACTTAATTAACATCAATAAAATTATAAAAATATTACATCTTGATTTCTGCTTGTTTTCATTGTCTGTGACTTAATGAATACAAATGTGTAATTAGATTTTTCTTTATGTTAGCTGACCGGTGATTCCACGTTGGCCTAGGTGTTGGCGCGGATAGCTGCAGCCCCTGAGCCATTAATGGCCCAGCACACTACAGTAAAAAACAAACAACAGCCATCTCTCCAACTACGAAAGGAAAATAAAACTGCCTCCTTGAGGCAACCTGACTCAAAACAGTTGCAGTCCAACTCAGACCGACTGCAATCACTCCAGGCAGATTGATGAAGATCTGCAAATAACTGTTGTCTAATTTATAAACGCAGACAGATTGCCACACGTCTGTTCACAATAGAGGACTGTACTTACATGGTTGCAAACTGGTTGTTTATCTGGCTTATATGAAAACATTGCTTGGGAGCAATGAAACTCAAAACACATTCATTTTAAAATGCCTCAAAATGAAATTTTGAAATATTTGGCTTTATGCTTTGAAAGTGCCGTTGTGAGTGGGAGTGTGAAATCCTACTTGATGTGTTCCCTTTGCCTTTATACTGTTTTCAGTTTTATCAGTTTTCAGTTTTATTTGTCATATGCAAGTTAGCACAGGGTCACATTGCAATGAAAGTGTTTTGACGAGCAGCAGTCACTCAGCAGCATGGTACAGTAGAAGAAAATATAATAATATAATAAATAAAATAAAAAATAGAAAATAGTAAGGAGCAAAATATAGAGAGACGTGGTAAAAGAGAAAAGATGACTAAATATATATGTATCTAAAATATAAATATATGTACACTAGTGATTAAATAAGAAAATCTGAAAAGAAATATGACGGGAGGTCAGATGGGATATTGCACAGGAGAGGCAGCAGAAAATTACAGTATTACTCAGACTGTAAATAGTCATATTGTCAGTTTTGGCCGACGGTCAGGGTCACTTCCCATAAAATAGCACGAGACTGGAGTAAAAGTACTTTATTAATGAAACACTGGTGATACAGCAAAGAATCCAACCCTTCTGAAAAGCAAATGCTTCCTGTTAACCTACTGATCAGGTGAGCATCTGGAATAGACCAAGTCTGGGGGTCAGCAAACCAAAGGAAAACATAACCCTCCCCATAAGAAAACCACTACAATATAAAACACGTTCTCCTCCCAAAGCGTAAATTTTACGCTAGGTGACAAATCGTCACCATATACGTTTTCGGCTACCCACCAGTTCAAATGACGACCTCGGAAAAAAGAGGAAATATGAGAACCGGCTGAACTGATCACACATGTTTTTCTTTTTCTCAAATCGCTTAGAAACACGCTATTTAACGTCATTAAAGTCCTGGTACGGTCAGGAATAGTGTATGGTCAGGACTTAGGGAAGGTAAGGTTAGGTTTAGGGCTGGAAACAGGGCTGGAACGTCTATTACCGTGGGAGCGTCATTGCACTGGATTCCAGCCATAGCCCGCCGCATACCATAAGAACGCGAAGGTCTCCTTTCGCGTTCCTCAGGAACGCCGCAGACGTGACAAAACGTCGACATGTTACGCCTCGGGAGTGAGAAGGGCTGATATACACATCATAGACAATTCAGATTTGGAACAAGTCCTATAAATAACTCCATAACATATAAACGCAGTCTGCATTCTATATACATTAAAACAGCGGTCCCCACACTTTTTTGGCGCCACGGACCGGTTTTTATGCCCCGATATTTTCACGGACCGGCCTTTAAGGTGTCACAGATAATACAACAAAATAAAACTAGTACCGGTACCGAAAAAAAGAAGATTTATTCATAACAAACGTGAAAGACCCAGGAAAACAGAGTTAACGATAAAAACGATAACAAAATAACGATAAAAAACGATACAAACTCTGAAAACCATACATTTCACACCCGAGCCTCATCTCTCGTCGACCAAACCGACGGTCCGTGGCCCGGCGTTGGGGACCGCTGCATTAAAACACCTTAACCACACAGTTAGGTTTCAGCCCTCGCTGACTCAGAACAAAGTAAGACAATCAGAGCTCAAGTTTTTACTGTGCAGGGGAAGCCTGGTCGGATTCTCAGAGTTGCAAGCTCTACACCCAAACTCAGACAACTCCAACCCAGCCTTTTATGAATGAAAACAGTTACACAACCGCCCATTGTAAACCTCATATGTTGTGTGGTAAAAGCTAAGGCACTGTGTGTGTGTGTGTGTGAGTGAGAGAGAGTGTGTGGGTGTCTGTATACGTGGACTTCCTGCTTACAAACGTTTTAACCGCCATCTCTAGTCATAAAAGGGTCTCTCCCCTCAACCTCGTATATGGCTTAACCTCTTTAACAGTCCACCATTTACATGGTGAGCCCACAAAGGGCAGGAAGTAAACATTCCTAACCAAATAAGGTAACCAGAATCTACATAGATTGTGCCTGCATTGAAAACTAAGTAGTATAGCTTTCATATGTACCGAATATTTAGGTGTTGTGCACGGAGCCAGATAGGTATTAAAAACGAGTCAGTTATAACACTTCTTACATTAGTTAAAAAGCTGAGCTTACACTAAACCAACATTTAAGAAGTCCTCACTACGGCAGCCGTAATGCTCTGACAATCCTCAAGCAGTGCAGCTACCAAAGTAGTACTAAAACAGTTTTTAAACAGATTTCTGAGCCAAATCGGTTTGAGGTCAGTAAGCAAACCAGAATTCATACATAGGCACACTTCGATTTTGAGAAAATTATTTAAGTGTGCCATATAGTGTGGAAAATAGTTATACAGAAGAAAAGAATATTTCGCGATATAATCGTTACCGCACGAGTGCTTCAAATTATACCGCGATATGGATTTAGGCCATATCGCCCACGCCCTGATACGCCCGACTTTACTCTCAACTTACTGTTTCTTTGCTTCCTCAAACTTCTGGATGAGCTTCCTCAGAACGCCATTTTTAGAAAACCCTGGCAGTGAGAGGCCGGTGCTCCGACAGTTACACATCAATGTCTGTGTTGGAAAGACACAGGATGTTTTAGAGGCACAAAAAAGAAGTATGTGTGATCACAAGAAGATTTTTTTAAATCATATGTATTTGTGTCTAAACCAAAACCCATTTCCTTCCCAAATCACGTTTTTATGTTTTAAACCCACTTTGCACAGAGGCGATGTTTTGAAAATATTCTTACAAAGGGGGAAAGAAACACACGCTTAAAATAAGATGGTATTAGTTTATTTTTGTTCCAACCTGTAATTTATTGAGTTTACTTTTATTGTTTGCTTTTGGTTTTTTAAAGGTTTGAGGTGTGAAAGAAACTGCAGTGGAGTTTGAAAACAATAAATGGCTGTGTGTGTTTGAGGATGTGTTTGTGCCGGGGGGCTGCGAAGATTTTCTTGTAAAACAAACAGGGGCCTAGCAAAAAAATAAATAAAAAAGGTTTGGGAACCACGGTTTATAATGTAACATCCTTTTATTTATCCTCCCTGTCCTATATATCCAGGTTCAAGGTCATGGGTTTGGTCAATCTAAGGAGAGAAACTTAGACCTCCCTTTTGCCAGCCACCTCTTCCAGCTCATCTGGGGGAAAACGTGAATTATGTCCAAGCCAACTGTGGAAATGAATCTCTCCACCGAGCCTCAGTTTGTCCTGGGGCCTCCTACTCCAGGACATGCCTAAAACACCTCATGCAGGTGGTGTCCAGTAGTGATGGGATTTCCGGCTCTTTTTAGAGAACCGGCTCTTTCGGCTCCGAACGGCTCTTCAGGTTGTTTTGTTGCTTAATTAATTTGTTATTAACAATAATATAAAATTATGCACAAAGGAATTACTAATGTAAAAAAAAATGGTTTTATTTATAAATGTTATTAATAAATATATGCGGTGGCCCCTAGAGACAAAACACGTACAAACCTTACAAAACAGAGCTAACCTGGATCCCTTAATACACAATGAAAGCATGAAAGCATATGTGTATTGTTGTGTATTTATACACAAAGATCATATATAGTCAAATAAAAAAAAAGATTTAAAAAATGTTCATTTACTGTTATACCACACACAAAATAGGTCGTTGGTACTTGCGGCTTGTGTAGCCGCTAGGTAACAAAAGTCAACACGTGCCCTAGCATCCTTTAGCACTTCGTGTGTCTTTTGTACGTGTTTTGAGTTTTATGTGCTTCTGTCTGAGTTTTTACGTGTTTTGGAGTTTGTACTGCTTCGGGGTTTGTACGGGTTTTTACGTGTTTTGGAGATTTTTCGTGTTTTGGAGTTTGTACGTGCTTCGGAGTTTGTACGTGATTTGAAGGTTGTACTTTGGTTGCCAAGACACAGCTCCCTCTGCCGAGAAGTGAGCCATGAACTTCTCCCTCACCAGACAGCCTCTCTGGAGGAGTTGTTTGCTGCATACGACCCAGGTCTTGCAACGGCTTCACCACAGCAGGCGCCACACCTCTCACAGCAGGTGCCCCTCTCTCGTCCACACAGCGCAGAAAGTTGTGGAGAACACACGTTGCCTTCACACACTTCTCCGCAATTTCAGGACGGAGTTCTATGGCGCGCCGATACAACCTCCACTGTGAGGAGAGGATACCGAAGGCACCCTCCACTATCATCCTGGCCCTGGAAAGGCGATAGTTAAAGACCCTCTTCTCTAAAGAGGAGGAGGCGTCCAGGGAAAAGGTCTCATGAGCTCACGCCGCAGCGGGAACGCTTTCATCAGCCACAAAGACATGGGGCTGGGCTCCACGGTGTTCTCCACCAGGTAGAGGCTGGTCAGGAGGGCAGATGGAGAGTCCCAGCCCGAAGAGCCTGACCAAAGGTGGAGTTGGCCAGAATACCACCGTCGCTGGTCCTCCCGTACCCCCCAACATCAATGATGCGGAAGCGATGCTCTGCATCCACAACCGCAAGGAGAACAATGGAAAAAGTTCCCTTGTAGTTGTGGAACATGGATCCTGAGTTGGGGGGTGCCTTCGTCTGGACGTGCTTCCCATCCAGAGCTCCACAGCAGAGAGGGAAGTTCCAGCGCTCCTGGAATCCCTCTGCGATGGACCGCCAGTCTTCAGTTGAAGGCACAGCCATGAAATCGTCCACTAGACAGTCCCAGATGGCCGTCGCTACTGGGGGGATGATATGGCTCACCGTGGACACCGACTCGAAAACTGAAACGCGATTGGTCCTGAAGGAGTCCCCGGGTGGCAAGGAACCTGGACAACAGTGTTTTAAAATGAGTATTATGTGTACTGCAGTTACAAAATACATTATAGAAATTACAAAATATAAATCTTACATAAACATTTTGTAATTATAAGGATAATTACATGATATATATTTGATATAATCTAGAACAATCTGCCGTGATCATAAACAAATATTCAACTATCCCCGAATTAAAACCAGGTCTAAATGACAAAAGGATGTGAGTATCACTACAAAGATTAACCCACATTGGTCCTAGTACAAGTTTGATTATCAGCAAACACCGAGAGCATACCTATGACACCACAGCCATGTTACTCATTCAAACACTGATAAACAGCATAAATCGAATTAAATCGGGACTTGATGAGACCTGTCTGAGTATCACTACAAATATTATGAAGTCGTCTCGTACCAGTTTGCTATCGGTAAACACCGAGAGCATTCACTGTTAGCATAGCACATCCATGTTAGTATACACTGCTAACAGGGATGTGCTATGCTATCAGTAAACGCCGACAGCATTCACTGATAGCATAGCACATCCATGTTAGCAGTGTATAAATGGATGGTTTAGCATATATTAGCGCAGGTATCAATAAATGACTACCGTATTAAACACTTTTACTAACCTCAGGCAGATGGACAGGCGCTCTGCTGGTGGGATTGAGCGCCTGTAATTGGTGTCTAGGGCGGGCAATTCTGGGACCGACGCGGGGAAAGCAGGTCCTCAAAACTGGCCGAGTGACAGACGATGATATCGCTGGAATCTGCCGTCATCCAGGCGCAGCTCCTGTAGCAAATGGTGAAACTCACCAAACTGCTCACGCGTCTCGAGGACCTGATGGACCCAGGTACGGCGAGGGCGTCTTTTACGCCGCTGCTCTGCTCTCCACAGTAAATAGAGAAGGGAGACTCTCCCCTCAAGCGCTAGCTCGACACCTGCCATCTTGCAAAGATACCGGTCTTTGCAAAACTTCCTCCCACATCCCTCCCACATTTCCGGTTCACGCGCGTTAAAATATGATATTTTGGGGCGCGATGGATTTTTTCTTGGACACGCGTAGAGGTGCGAATGTGCACGCGTCAAGTTAGGGGCGTTTGGGGCTTTTTTCACGCGCCCATCGCGTTCGGTGTGAACACACCGTAACTCCACTCATGAACAACGCATCATTCACACCATCACTTTCAAAACATTTCATTTCTCCAATGGAACCACAAGGGGCTGCACTCAATAAAGGATTTATTCATCAACAAGGTTTTTCCCACATTCCGGCAACTGCAAGAAAAATTTGACTTGCACAGTAATGACTTTTTCAAATACTTACAGATCAGAAGCTTTGTAAGGAAGCTTTTTCCGTCTTTTCCAGGTCGGCCCCCAGACTCTGCTTTAGATAACTTATTTCAGTTTGATCCACTCAAGAAAGGACTAATAACAAAAATTCACAACGCCTTGTCACAACTGGAGGGAACTGTCACACTGGACTACCTGAAAGAGGCCTGGCAGTGTGACCTTGGTACAAGAATTACAGACAATCAATGGACAAAAGCCCAGGAAAATGTACACTCTACCTCTGTTTGCATTCGTCATGGACTCTTACAGTTTAAAGTGTTACATAGACTCCATTTATCAAAGTTGAAACTGTCAAAAATGTTCCCCAATGTAAACTCGTCGTGCGAAAGATGTAAACAGCAACCTGCTTCACTGGCGCATATGTTTTGGAATTGTCCCTGTATGACAACATATTGGAATAATGTCTTTCATATCTTGTCTAAAATTCTAAAAAAACCACTTAAGCCAGACCCAATCTGTGCTTTATTTGGAGTGAAGCCGGTTGTTGTAGACCTATCAGCCACCCAAAATAATGTGATACGTTTTGTGACGCTGCTGGCACGCCGTTTGATTCTACTAAATTGGAAACAAAAGGTGCCTCCTACCACATCAGCGTTAATACAAGATGTATTGAGACACTTGCAGCTGGAAAGAATTAAACTCCTACTAAAGGGGAGGTTGGAGGAATTCCATTCAACCTGGCAACCTTTTATAGATTTCTTCAATACTGTACAGATATAAATGGTCACTGAGCCTCATTGTTAGTTCGATAAATAGCATCCTCTGTCCAATGTTGTTTGTTGTTGCCTTTTTTTTTTTTTTTTTTTTTCTTTGTTTAATTTCTATTACATATATGTAATCATTTATATTTGAATCTTAATTGCCTTTATGATAAAGAACACTGGAAAACCAAATAAAGAGATTTGAGAAAAAAAAAATCGAGATGATTCGCTAAGGCGTCTTGCGCAAGCTCTCCAAGACTCTCTATTAAAGTTAGCAAACAAGCTAACTAACCGAGCTAAAAGGCTGCTATGTTCGGTTAAAAGGAACGCAGCTGGTGTTAAATCTAGAAATTTGCTGTTTATCTTCCTGCCGATATAACGCAGTTGTAAGTCTGTAACCATCATCCGCAAGACCTGCAGGAGCTCATCTCGGGAGATCTTGTCATCTCTGTCCAGGTCATACAGACGGAAAGCAAAAAGCAGCTTGTTTGTCCTGCTGTTCAGGGGCTCTGTAGCTGAGGGGTTCTTGTTCTTCTCGTTGTCTTCGATTGGTCTGAAGTGAGCCAGGGTCCGCATGAAGCCCCGGAAATTTACCTGGTCCTCTCCCTCAGGAAAGAATGCGTTGATGATTATATCTCCCAGAGGGTTGATGGCCAACTCGGGGATTCTCTGGAAATCTTCTCGACTGAGGGTGCCGTTTTCCCCTTTATCCAGGCTGGTGAAACGTCTGTACAGGCGAGTGATCTTCCTGTGGGAAAAGCCAGTTTCCTTCTTAATTTCTTCAATTTCCTCTTCTCTGAGTAATCTGGACGCTCTGGATCCCATGGTGAGATGTTAACGGAGGTTTAAAATCGAGATGATTCGATGGGGTTACCATGCTTCCGTCTGTATTATTGGTCATGTAATGTTCGTTCCATGTCGTTTTGGTTGCGGACTAAGGGGGCCGACTGGACAACGATGGAGAATGAAAGCTGCTACCCCTCCTCATTAGAAGCTATGATCTATTCAGCTCTCCCTATCCCTAAACATGACTTTAAAAATCCTGTAGTCTCTCATACAATTAAAATCTGGACACAGATAAGGAAACATTTCGGGTGGAAGGAAGCTTCCATACTAACGGTGTGTTCACACCGAACGCGATAGAGGCGGGCAGAGCGTCAGGCTTACATGTAAAGTCAATACCAAGGGACCCTTCTCCCTTGGTAACGTGAAAACGTCGCTGTGTGCCGGAGAAAAGCAGTAGCAGCAGACAGACTTACAACTGCGTTATATCGGCAGGAAGATAAACAGCAAATTTCTAGATTTAACACCAGCTGCGTTCCTTTTAACCGAACATAGCAGCCTTTTTAGCTCGGTTAGTTAGCTTGTTTGCTAACTTTAAAATCACTCTTGGTTCTTGGCTAGCTTTGTGTTAGCATCCTTTGTGTGCTGATGCTTGCAAGAAGCTAAAGTTGCTTTGGCAGAATTTTCTTTCTCATATATGCACACATAAGGAGAGAGATGTTTTATAAGCTTTAGTCGTCACTGTGCACTTTTCCTGATTCACACAAAATACAGCAATCTGGCACCTTCCCACAGGGTCTTGCACGAGTATTAAACATGTTCATTTGTGCTTTGGACTGTCACCAGATTTCTTCTAGAAGTTTCTTGCCAGTCAGCAACTATCTTGGCAACACCACTTGAGTTTGTGTGTTGCATGCTAACATCATTATCATATGTGTAATAATACTAAAGCTTCATCTTATGCACACACAAAAAACAAATATGGCTCCTTTGTGCAGGGTTTTCTGGTATGTTCATTTATGCTTCCCAATTAAAAAAAAGAAAAAGCAAAGTTCTTGCTTCTCAGCCACTGCGGCCACATCCTCACCGTTTTTTAGACAGTTATATAAACATACTGTGAGTGAGTCATAAGCTTAAATACAATAGTTGAAGGAACAAAAACTTAATGTTTAAAAATACCAGTCAAATCTGATTAAAGTAAATAAATAATAAGTATACAATATAGTTTTAAGACTTATCTCAATGTTTCATAACATTAATGTTCTATGAACTCGTGAGTCCAGAAATCTGAGTGTCATCCTTTGACTGGTGACGTTTCTTTGTAACGTCACCTGACGTTACAAAGAAACCTTAAAACCGACCTTATATATAGACCTGGCTGTTCAGTTGAAACGCATTCACACAGCGGGACAGCAGCGCTTTAAACGTTCAAACACGGAGTTTAACACAAAACAACATTTTAGACATAAAAAACAAAAAAGTGAAATGGCAAGCTCAAACTGTAACACAATGACAAATGATAAAACAGTTCAGGATAATTCTACAGTGCATGCTTTGGTATCCCTCTTGAATAACTTGTTCAGTAGTTTTTCGAACAACCAGAGGGAAGAGCTTACCTCAGGCTATCCGGATTGCTTCACCGCTAAGCGGCTTGTAGGTTTTGTAGAGGACGTAATGGACCTGTGTGAACAGTCAGTAGCAGTATCACCACTGAGGTCTTCCCAGAACTCCCCTGTACATGAAAACTGTTCTGTCCACACCACCACTGGCAAAACGTTTTCGTCACGTGTGAAATTTTTGGACGATTCTGCTGAGCAGGAGTTTGATACAGCACAGAATATAGATGCTAACAGCCAAGAAACAGCTAACACAGAAGAACGCTGTCAAAATGCTGACCAACACAGTGCTGCAAAACCAGAAAACAATCCAATTCCAGATCCCCAGCAGCAGAAATCCTGTGTTGAACATGAAGCCAGCATCCCACCGTTAACAAACATAAGTCAAACGGAGTCATATAAAAAGATACAGAATCACAGATCTTCTGTAGACTGTGAGCCACCTGAAAAAACCTTAGACTTTGAAAGATGGTTAGAGACATTAATTCAGGCTGTGCTTTCAAAGCTTGGTAAACTTTTAAAGTGCCCTCATTCTCACCAAAAACGTTTGTTGGATCTACTCTTGGACAAATTCAAGGGGATGGATTTGCATTTAGACCGAAAAGTGCAGAATTATTTTTTATTTATTTTTTTTTTCTTTTAAATGACATCAGAAACAGCAGTATGCGACATTACGTGATGGCAGAGCTTCAGTTCATCCTTTGTCTTTTTTTTTTTTTTTTAATTAATTTTTTTTAATTTTTAATTTATTTATTTTTTTAATAAATAGGACAGGGGGAATGAATGAGAGAAAGAGGGGGAGAGAAAGAAAGAAAACCAAAGGGGAGAAGAGACGGTGAGAAGGGGGGGGGGAAGAGAGAGAAAAAAAAAAAGAGAAAAAAAAAAAAAGAGAAAAAAAAAACAAAACAAAACAAAAAAACTCCTGGGTCACCTGTATGGAGAAAAACAAAAAAAAAACAAAAAAACAAACAAACAGAGGAGACAGCAAACAACAAAGAGCAACATAATAATAGAGAAAACAAAGCACCATCACAATAAACTAGCTAGTCATAGATATCAATAGTTACTAAATAATAAATGATATTGTGCAGCACGCAAGATAGACAGCGCACAGTGTGCTTTGAGGCAGCAGCCAAGAAAGCTTTAGTCCGCGTCTGTGAATACCCATGTGTACACCTGTGTGCATACCTGTGTGGATCAGCATGCTTGCATTCCAAAGGTTTCTCCATGTAATGATCTGCTAGGGAGTGTGGGGGGGGCCACAGCCCCGTCCTCCAGGGTGTGAAGCGGGTATGGAGGAGATCAAAACTCCAGACATCCAGAGGCCCCCAGAACACAAGAGACCATGGAAGACCAACAGAGGGGCAGCCGCGCCACTGTTCCAGTAAGAGCTGAGGAGAGTCCCAGATGAGGGCTCGCCCAGCAGCCGCGGAGCAGAAGCCAGGGGGAGTTGCAGTGACGCGCCCGTGAGCTCCGCCGGCAGCCAGCTGTGCCTGAGTGACCGAGCCCCAGGCCGAGAGGCCGGGGGCACCCCATCTCCAATTATTTGCAGAATTATTTTGACTGCATTGCTAATGTCATTTTCACTGATATTTGTGACAAATTACATAAATTGTCACTAATATCATTGGAAATGGGGAGGAGTGGGGAGGAGGATTCAATGAATTTAATGGAACAACCAATATTTAATATCATAACTACTTCAGTATTCCAAGAACACCTGTTGGCAGTAACAGTTACTGATAGACTGGAATCATATGAAAAGAAAGAAAGATGCAGACTTTCAGTGGAAATCTTTGTGAAAGGACTGATTTCCCAGGTTGCAAAAAATTCAGGCACAGTCTTCAGCATTGAAAGTGCTGAAGCTATCTCCAACCGGCTTACCATGAAAATCTGGACTGAAATCAGGGCCGGATACGACAAAATCCCCCCAGAGAAGTTCAAGAAACTCAGCGAGAGGGTTTTCAAATCCCTCTGTAAAAGATGGAAGCATGCAGCGGTTATTGTGACATTCTGGCAATTAAACTTCCAAGATCTTGATGAAGATATTGTTAAAACTTTCAAAAGAAAGATATTCACAGAACCAAGTTGCATATCTAAGTGCTTCTCATCGGTGCGTGCATTTTTTGGGAGGTGTAAGGGAAGAAACAAAGTTTCTACTTTATAGTGACATCGTGATATCAACAGCAAAATATTTTCTAAAACTCACTGGACGCTTTAAATTAGCTAGTTTTACATTTAGATCAGATCAAGTCATTTTTGAAATCCCCAGGAATGGTCGCGGCAGATGGCCACCCCGCCCTGAGCCTGGTTCTGTCGAAGGTTTCTTCCTCTTAAAAGGGAGTTTTTCCTTCCCACTGTCGCCTCGTGCTTGCTCAGAGGGGTTTGTTCTTTTGGGGTTTTCTTTTTAATACTGTAAGTTGTTACCTTACAGTGTGAAGCACCTTGAAAACACCATTGTTTCCTTTGGTGCTATACAGATTGAAGTGACTTGCACTGACGACATAACTAAGCTGGAACTTTAATTTAACATCAATAAAATTATAAAAATATTACATCTTGATTTCTGCTTGTTTTCATTGTCTGTGACTTAATGAATACAAATGTGTAATTTAAGATTTTTTCTTTATGTTAGTCTGACCGGTGATTCCACGTTGGCCTTAGGTGTTGGCGCGGATACGCTGCAGCCCCTGAGCCATTAATGGCCCAGCACACTACAGTAAAAACAAAACAACAGCCATCTCTCCAACTAGGAAAGGAAAATAATAAACTGCCTCCTTGGAGGCAACCTGACTCAAAACAGTTGCAGTCCAACTCAGACCGACTGCAATCACTCTCAGGCAGATTGATGAAGATCTGCAAATAACTGTTGTCTAATTTATAAACGCAGACAGATTGCCAACACGTCTGTTCACAATAGAGGACTGTACTTACATGGTTGCAAACTGGTTGTTATCTTGCTTATATGAAAACATTGCTTTGGAGCAATGAAACTCAAACACATTCATTTTTAAAATGCCTCAAAATGAAATTTTGAAATATTTGGCTTTATGCTTTGAAAGTGCCGTTGTGAGTGGGAGTGTGAAATCCTTACTTGATGTGTTCCCTTTGCCTTTACTGTTTTCAGTTTTATCAGTTTTCAGTTTTATTTGTCATATGCAAGTTAGCACAGGGTCAACATTGCAATGAAATGTGTTTGACGAGCAGCAGTCACTCAGCAGCATGGTACAGTAGAAGAAAATATAATAAAATATAATAAAATAAAATAAAAAATAGAAAAATAGTAAGGAGCAAAATATTAGAGAGACGTGGTAAAAGAGAAAAGATGACTAAATATATATGTATCTATAAATATAAATATATGTACACTAGTGATTAAATAAGAAAATCTTGAAAAGAAATATGACGGGAGGTCAGATGGGATATTGCACAGGAATGAGCAGCAGAAAATTACAGTATTACTCAGACTGTAAATAGTCATATTGTCAGTTTTGGCCGACGGTCATGGGTCACTTCCACTAAAATAGCACGAGACTGGAGTAAAATGTACTTTATTAATGAGAACACATGGTGATACAGCAAAGAATCCAACCCTTCTGAAAAGCAAATGGCTTCCTGTTATACTCTACCTGATTCAGGTGAGCATCTGGAATAGACCAAGTCTGGGGGTCAGCAAACCAAAGGAAAACATAACCCTCCCCATAAGAAAACCACTACAATATAACCAACACGTTCTCACTCCCAAAGCGTAACATTTTACGCTAGGTGACAAATCGTCACCATATTACGTTTTCGGCTACCCACCACGTTCCTAAATGACGACCTCGGAAAAAAGAGGAAATATGAGAACCGTCTGGACTGAATCTACACATGTTTGCTCTTTTTCTTCAAATCGCTTAGAAACACGCTATTTAACGTCATTAAAGTCCTGGTTACGGTCAGGAATAAGGTTATGGTCAGGACTAGGGATAAGGTTAGGTTTAGGGCTGGAATACAGGGCTGGAACGTCTATTACCGTGGGAGCGTCATTGCACTGGATTCCAGCCATAGCCCGCCGCATACCATAAGAACGCCGAAGGTCTCCTTTCGCGTTCCTCAGGAACGCCGCAGGACGTGACAAAACGTCGACATGTTACGCCTCGGGAGTGAGAACGGGCTGATATAACACATCATAGACATATTCAGATTTGGAACAAGTCCTATAAATAACTCCATAACATATAAACGTCAGTCTCTTCTATATACATTAAAACAGCGGTCCCCAACCTTTTTTGCGCCACGGACCGGTTTATGCCCGACGATATTTTCACGGACCGGCCTTTAAGGTGTCACAGATAAATACAACAAAATAAAACTAGTACCGGTACCGAAAAAAAGAAGATTTATTCATAACAAACGTGAAAGACCCAGGAAAACAGAGTTAACGATAAAAACGATAACAAAATAACGATAAAAAACAATACAAACTCTGAAAACCATACATTTCACACCCGAGCCTCATCTCTCGACCAAACGACGGTCCGTGGCCCGGCGGTTGGGGACCGCTGCATTAAAACACCTTAACCACACAGTTAGGTTTCAGCCCTCGCTGACTCAGAACAAAGTAAGACAATCAGAGCTCAATTGGTTTTTACTTGTGCAGGGGAAGCCTGGTCGGATTCTCAGAGTTGCAAGCTCTACACCCAAACTCAGACAACTCCAACTCCAGCCTTTTATTGAATGAAAACAGTTACACAACCGCCCATTGTAAACCTCATATGTTGTGTGGTAAAAGCTAAGGCACTGTGTGTGTGTGTGTGAGTGAGAGAGAGTGTATGTGTGTCTGTATACGTGACTTCCTGCTTACAAACGTTTTAACCGCATCTCTAGTCATAAAAGGGTCATCTCCCCTCAACCTCGTATATGGCTTAACCTCTTTAACAGTCCACCATTTACATGGTGAGCCCACAAAGGGCAGGAAGTGAACATTCCTTACCAAATAAGGTAACCAGAATCTTACATAGATTGTGCCTGCAGTTGAAAACTATAGCTAGTATAGCTTTCATATGTACCGATTCATTTAGGTTTGTGCACTGAGGCCAGATTTAGGTATTAAAAACGAGTCAGTTATAACACTTCTTACATTAGTTAAAAAGCTGAGCTTACACTAAACCAACATTTAAGAAGCTCCTCACTACGGCAGCCGTAATGCTCTGACAATCCATCAAGCAGTGCAGCTTACCAAAGTAGTACTAAAACAGTTTTTAACAGATTTCTGCAGGCCAAAATCGGTTTGAGGTCAGTAAGCACAACCAGAATTCATACATAGGCACACTTTCGATTTTTGAGAAAATTATTTAAGTGTGCCATATAGTGTGGAAAATATGTTATACAGAAGAAAAGAATATTTCGCGATATATATCGTTACCGCACGTGCTTCAAATTATACCGCGATATGGATTTTAGGCCATATCGCCCAGCCCTAATGTGACGCCCGACTTTACTCTCAACTTACTGTTTCTTTGCTTCCTCAAACTTCTGGATGAGCTTCCTCAGAACGCCATTTTTAGAAACCCTGGCAGTGAGAGGCCGGTGCTCCGACAGTTACGACATCATATGTCTGTTCTGGAAAGACAAACAAGGATGTTTTAGAGGCACAAAAAGAAGTATGTGTGATCACAAGAAGATTTTTTTTAAATCATATGTATTTGTGTCTAAACCAAAACCCATTTCCCCTGTCCAAATCACGTTTTATGTTTTTAAACCCACTTTGCACAGAGGCATGTTTTGAAAAATTATTCTTACAAAGGGGGAAAGAAACAACTACGCTTAAAATAAAGATGGTATTAGTTTATTTTGTTCCAACCTGTAATTTATTGTAGTTTACTTTTATTTGTTTGCTTTTGGTTTTTTAAAGGTTTGAGGTGTGAAAGAAACTGCAGTGGAGTTTGAAAACAATAAATGGCTGTGTGTGGTTTGAGGATGTGTTTGTGCCGGGGGGCTGCGAAGATTTTCTTGTAAAACAAACAGGGGCCTAGCAAAAAAATAAATAAAAAAGGTTTGGGAACCACTGGTTTAATGTAACATCCTTTTATTTATCCTCCCTGTCCTATATATCCAGGTTCAAGGTCATGGGTTTGGTCAATCTAAGGAGAGAAACTTAGACCTCCCTTTTGCCAGCCACCTCTTCCAGCTCATCTGGGGGAAAACTGAGTTATTTCCAAGCCAACTGTGAAATGTAATCTCTCCACCGAGCCCTCAGTTTGTCCTGGGGCCTCCTACCTCCAGGACATGCCTAAAACACCTCATGCAGGTGGTGTCCAGTAGTGATGGGATTTCCGGCTCTTTTTAGAGAACCGGCTCTTTCGGCTCCGAACCGGCTCTTCAGGTTGTTTTGTTGCTTTAATTAATTTGTTATTAACAATAATATAAAATTATGCACAAAAGGAATTACTAATGTAAAAAAAAATGGTTTTATTTATAAATGTTTATATATAAATATATGCGGTGGCCCCTAGAGACAAAACACGTACAAACTCTTACAAAACAGAGCTACCTGGATCCCTTAAATTACACAATTGAAAGCATGAAAGCATATGTGTATTGTTTGTGTATTTATACACAAGAATTCATATATAGTCAAATAAAAAAAAGATTTAAAAAAATGTTCATTTACCTGTTATTACCACACACAAAATACGGTCGTTGGTACTTGCTGGCTTGTGTAGCCGCTAGGTAACAAAAGTTCAACACTGCCCCTAGCATCCTTTAGCACTTCTGTTGTCTTTTGTACGTGTTTTGAGTTTTTATGTGCTTCTGAGTTTTTACGTGTTTTGGAGTTTGTACATGCTTCGGGGTTTGTACGTGTTTTTACGTGTTTTGGAGTTTTTGCGTGTTTTGGAGTTTGTACGTGCTTCAGGGTTTGTACGTGATTTGAAGTTTGTATGTGCTTTGTCTGTAGGGGCCACCGTAAATATACTTTTATTTATTCACTCCACATAAAATGTAATAAATAAATCATATAATACAAAAATCAACTATTCACATTTCAACTTTTAACTATTTCAAATCAAATTCAAATTTTATTTGTCACGTACACAGTCATACACAGTACGACATGTAGTGAAATGCTTGGACAACTGCTCGTGACCTAAAGAAAACAAAAAAGGAAAAGGCTATGAATAAGATAGGAAATAAATATGAAAAATTAAAAAGGGTAAATTTAACTAGGAAGGAATAAAATATAAATTAAGGTTAAAAATGAAATAACTGTACAACACAAATTAGAATGAAGGGTAAATTTAACTGGGAAAGAATAAGATAAAATATATAAATTAAAGTTGAAAATGAAATAACCGTACAACACAAATTAGAATGAAGGGTAAATTTAACTGGGAAAGAATAAGATAAAATATATAAATTAAAGTTGAAAATGAAATAACTGTACAACACAAATTAGAATGAAGGGTAAATTTAACTGGGAAAGAATAAGATAAAATATATAAATTAAAGTTGAAAATAAAATAACTGTACAACAAAATACACAATATAGAACTATATAAGAATGTATGAAGAAATATAAATAAATATATACACAATAACAGCAGCTGCACAAGTATTAACTGGAAATGAAGAATATAATGTCCAGTGTTGTGCAATCCACATTATGTCTTGTGCAGTGCAAATATGCTTAAAGTGATTTAAGTGATGAAGTGAAAACAATGTCCAGAATGTCCAGTGTGTGTGTAAGAACCATATGTGTGGGTCAGTATTGTGTGGTGGTGTGATTGAGAGACCGTATCGCCTGCGGGAAGAAGCTCCTCCTCAGTCTCTCTGTGTTGGTCTTCAGGGAGCGGAATCGCTTTCCTGACCTCAACAGAGAGAACAGTCTGTTGTTGGGATGGCTGAGGTCCTTCACGATCTTCCTGGCCTTGGTCCAGCACCGCCTGCTGTAGATTGAGTGCAGGTCAGGGAGCTCGGAGCGGATGGTGCGCTCAGCTGATCGCACAACCCTCTGTAGAGCTCGTCTGTCCTGCATGGTGCTGTTCCCGAACCAGGTTAAGATGTTTTCCCGTCAGGATGCTCTCTATGGTGCATGAGTAAAAGTTCCTGAGCACCTTGGAGGGCAGTTGGAAGTCTCTCAAGCGTCTGAGGTGGTAGAGACGCTGACGGGCCTTTTTCACCACGGTGTTGATGTGACAGGACCATGACAGGTCCTGCGTGATGTGAACTCCGAGGTATTTGAAGCTGTCCACTCTCTCCACTGGGCACTCGTTGATGACAGGGGTCTGGTAGTTCCTCTCCTGCTTAGTGCTGAAGTCCACTATCAGCTCCTTTGTCTTACTGACGTTTAGAAGGAGGTTGTTCCTCTGGCACCAGTTCTCCAGATTCCTAATCTCCTTCAGGTAGGCCGTCTCGTTGTTATCAGAGATCAGGCCCACCACGACGGTGTCGTCAGCAAACTTGATGATGGTGGTGGAGCTGGTAGTGGCCACACAGTCATGTGTGTACAAAGAGTACAGCAGGGGGCTCAGAACACACCCCTGGGGGGCTCCAGTGCTGAGAGTGGTGGAGGCTGAGACATGTCCGCCCATCCTTACTGCCTGTGGTCTGCCAGTTAGGAAGTTGGAGATCCACTGACACATAGATGAGCTGAGTCCCAGATGCTCCAGCTTGGTGGTGAGTGTGGAGGGAATTATGGTGTTAAATGCAGAGCTGTAGTCTATGAAGAGCATTTTAACATAATTCCCCCTTCTAGTGTCCAAGTGAGTGAGTGATGTGTGGAGGAGATGAGAGATTGCATCGTCTGTGGAACGATTTGGATGGTAAGCGAACTGTAGTGGGTCCAGTGTGTCTGGTAGTGAAGAAATGATGAAGTCTCTGACCAGGCATTCAAAACACTTCATCACTACTGAGATGAGGGCTACAGGGCGATAGTCATTGAGAGAAGCAGGGTGAGGTTTCTTCGGGACAGGAACAATGATGGACTCTTTGAAGCATGTGGGGATCACCGACTGAGATAAAGAAATGTTGAATATCTCAGTGAACACAGGAGCTAGCTGGTATGCACAGTCTCTTAGGATACGACCTGGGATGCCGTCTGGTCCTGCTGCTTTCCTGGTGTTCACTCTTTTGAAGGCTCTCCTTACTTCATGATCGGAGATGACGAGCACGTTTCCGGTGCTGGCAGTATCTTCCTGTCTGCAGCCGTTAGCGCCGCTAGCACTAGCATTGTTGGAGTCCTTAGCTGCAGCCTCGAAGCGAGCATAGATAGTGTTCAGCTCGCCTGCCAGAGTCACGGCCGCGTTCGTCATACCGGTTGTTGGTGCTTTATAGTCCGTTATTGTCCTTAGTCCCCGCCACAGGCTCCTAGAGTCACTCTGTTGGAGTTGTGACTCTAGTTTCCTCCCGTAGCGCTGCTTCGCCTCTTTCACCGCCCTCCGCACGTTATATGACGCGGCTTTGTACGGGTCCATGTCCCCCGTCGTGAGTCCCGTGTTGTAGGCAGCGGTGCGGGATCTCAGAGCGTCGTGGATGGTTTTATCCACCCACGGCTTCTGGTTGGGAAACGTTGTGATAGTCTTTGTCTCCACGGTATCATCCGCTTGTTTCCCGATGAATCCCACAACCGCTTCCGTAAACACGTTGACATCATCATCGGAGCTGTTTCTGAACATGCCCCAGTCTGCGTCATCGAGTGCGTCCTGTAACGCGGCCACCGATTGATCCGTCCAGCGCGCGACCTTCCTCTGAACCGGAACTTCCTGTTTCAGCCTTTGTTTGTATTTTGGAATATTGACCAACAACACCTAAAAAAAAATTGAGCTCTGTTCCTGTGCTACTGAGTGCGCCTACTACTACTACCGCCCCTTCCCCCTCTTCGAAAAAAAGTGCGAGAGTACGGAGCCCCGCAGGGGACATGGGAGAAAAAAAAATTAAGACGGACTTTTGCGAGATCTCGCAAAACTATCTCGGGATCTCGCAAAACTTTTGCGAGATCCCGAGTTTGTTTTGCGAGACCTCAAACATCTGCTCAGTTTATCAAGACACCACATATTTGCAAAAGTGCACCGACGTTTTCGGAGACGTCTGTTACCCACCAGCTTGATAGCTAGCTGGGGTAAGGCTCACTAGATCCGTGGAGAACAGCGAACACCCGGCACATCGTTTTGCTACTCAGGTTAAACATGATATATAAGTCACTTAGATAACCTAAAAATGTTATTGTTTGGCTTTTTTCAGTGTTTTATTTGTTCCGGAGTAATTCGGTTTGGCTGAGATTAAAGTTATAGATTTTACACATCTGAATAAACGTCAAACAGAAAACTGATTAAACAGAAGTTTGAGATGGTCGAGAATTTACTCCAATGTCCTGTTAAATTTTAGGGAGCAAAGAGCAGACAACTTAATTTATTAAACCACTGAGACAATTTTCAAATTTCATTAAAAGTCTAATCTATTATCTTGTCTTTATTTTTAGTTAGCACATACTTTAAACACTTCAAGCAGTAAGCTAATTATAGTTATATAAGAGCAGATGAATGCTGGTGCAATAAGCCGTATGTTTTATGTCCAATGGATACATGATCTGATTAGTCGACTAATCGCAAAAATAATTGATGACTAGTCGACTATGAAAATAATCATTTGCGGCAGCCCTACTACAGACAATAATCAAGTTTATATGAAAAACTATATTTTTCTATCTCCAAAAGTTGATTCTGTTCATCTGAACGTAGCGTTTTGTGGGAGAAACGTTTCGTCACTCATCCAAGTGACTTCTTCAGTCTCAGCTGACTGCAGGGTTCTCCAAATCTTATAAAGAGTACATTTGCATAATGACTGAAACCAGCCCACTGAAGGAACAATGGGCTGGGAGGTCAGTTCCTTAATCATAATTATGCAAATTCTCATGACCGTTGATCAACAACCACTGACCAAAACCCATTGATCAAAGACCACTGATCAATGGCCATGACTACCATTCACGGAGAGTTGGGGAATGGCTGCTATCACAACATTGTAAGATGGCGAAAGATGTACCCTTAGGCCCCCTCCTCTATTCAGAGATGGTCTTTCCCTTTTCACGTAAATGGCCTCCTTGACTCCGCGCTCAAACCAGCGTTCCTCTCTGTCCAGGACGTGTACATCCTCATCATTGAAAGAGTGTCCACTGGTCTGTAGGTGTAAATAGACCGTAGAGTCCTGGCCTGACGAGGTAGCTCTTCTGTGTTGTGCCATCCGCTTCGCCAGAGGTTGTTTGGTTTCCCCGATGTATAAATCCTGGCAATCCTCCTGGCACTTAACAGCGTACACTATGTTACTCTGTTTGTGTTGGGGGACCCGATCCTTGGGGTGGACCAATTTTTGGCGCAGTGTGTTTTGGGCTTTAAAAGCCACAGAGACCTGGTGTTTAGAAAAAATGTGTCTCAACTGCTCTGATACTCTTGACACATATGGGATCACTACAGGTTTTTGCTTGGGCAGTGGTTGTCCTTCTCTCCTGGATTAGCTGGAGCTTTCTTTAGATGCCTTTCCCGCTTTGACAGAAGTCCAGCTGGGATAACCACATTTACTCAGGGCTTTCTTGATGTGCCGTTCTTCTGCCTCCCTGGCCGCTGTGTCTGTGGGGATGGTGTTCGCTCTGTGTTGTAGCGTCCTAATGACACCCAGTTTGTATTCCAGTGGATGATGAGAGTCAAACCTTAAATACTGATCCGTATGTGTAGGTTTATGGTACACGTCAGCTTTTAGATGTCTCCCATTACTAATGGAAATCTCACAGTCTAAGAAGGCTAACCTGCCCCTTTTCATATCCTCCCTGGTGAATTTGATGTGTCAGTCCACCGAGTTAATGTGATCCATGAAATGTAGTACGTCCTGAGATTTGATTTTCACCCAGGTGTCATCCACATATCTGAACCAATGGCTTGGTGGTGTTCCAGGGTAGGATAGCAAAGCCATCTTTTCCACTTCTTCCATGTACAAATTGGCCACGATGGGTGAAACTGGGGAGCCCATGGCACACCTATGTTTCTGCCTGTAGAACTGACCCTTGTATGTGAAGTAGTACCTCCAATGCTTCTATGACCGGGATGCAAGTGAAGAGAGATGTAACGTCGTACGAGACCATGGTTTCATCTGCCTCCATAATGACATCTCTCACCTTCTCAACAAAATCCAGGGTGTTCTGGATGTGGTGTTCAGAGCTGCCTACCAACGGGTGGTTCCTCCCAGCGCATTGTTCCCTCGGTGGGCTGGTTTCAGTCATTATGCAAATTTACTGTTTATAAAGTTGGGGAAACCTGCAGTCAGCTGAGACTGAAGAAGTTACTTTGTTGGGTTACTTTAAGTTGGATGAGTGACGAAACGTTTCTCCTACAAAACGCTACGTTCAGATGAACAGAATCAGCTTTTGGAGATTTACTTTCCTGGATAATTGAGAATGCATCAAGATATATTTTTCTATATATTTCATGTTTTGTCAACAACAGGAAAGAGGTTTGTTCAATATTTGTTGTGTCTACAAGGCTCAGGTGCCCTCATAAAGTGTCTTATTTGTATTTAGGAAAGCATTATAAAGAAACGCAAAACTAAATCAGATATAATTACCTTGTACAACTCTTGGCACTTTCTGGTGTGTGTGAGTTAGTGTGTCTCTTTTATGATTTGTGGGTCCAGCTCCCAGTTTAAATTCAGGAGACAGAAAATATCTCTACGTTTAAGATTAAGTTTCAAAGTTTCTTTTTTGCTAATGCATATAGCTAGGACTGAATCGGGTGACCATGAATCCTCCCTCAGTTACCCTGGGACTACAATACGTTCTCTGTTGCTATGGGGCAACACTCGTAGGCTTCTGCCTCTATTTATTGTGATGTGCCTCAAGGGTCCGTGCTCAGTCCTGCTCTTTTCTCTTTGTACATGTTGCTGTTGGGATTCATTTTTTAAAAATAAAACATCTCCTTTCACTGTTATGCTGATGATATCCAGATCTGTTCACCTTTGACATCCGATGTGTCTGCTTCTTTGCAACCTCTGTTCAACTGTTTGCATGAAGTTAAAATTTGGTTATCACATAATTTTCTTACACTGAACGAGAATAAGACTGAAATCGTAGTCTTTGGTAGTCACACTCAGACCAGTTAGCTGATGCCCTTGGCCCTCTCGCTAGCCATCTCTCGCTCACTGTAAAAAACCTCGGAGTGTTCCTGGATGGCTCTTTTAAACTTGAGAAACAGGTCTCCACTGTGGTAAAAAACAGCTTTTGCCAGTTGCGTCAGATATCTAAAGCAAAGCCGTTCCTTCCTTTAACCTCCTAAGACCCGAACATATGAGAATATTCGTTTCAAATTTTGATAGAACAATAGCAGTACCCATACGGAAAAGAAATAGTAAAAACTTATATGTGATTACTCATGAAAGTGGCCACTTTCATGAGTAAATCATATAAGGCTTACATGATTTACTCATGAAAGTGGCCACTTTCGCATTACTTTCATACATTGTTTTAGTAAGTATCCAAAACATACAAGTTTCATTATATAATTTTTCAAGGGATCTTATATCTGTTTTCACACTTATATGCTTTTCATACAAGTTTCACACAAGACAGATACAAACTTTATAAGATTTATATATATCTTTTCCATATGGGTATAATGTCCTCGTAAGTGGATATCAGGCCCATGTAGAGCAAAATTGAGTATTTTAGTCTAAATAACCCAAAATGTGATGTCCACATATGTGGACGCCAGGTCCTAGGAGGTTAAAGGACCTTGAAAATCTTATCCACGCATTTATCACATCCAGATTGGACTACTATAACTCCCTCTACTCGGGCCTCCAACACTCTTCTCTTTACCGGCTTCAGTTAATTCAAAATGCAGCTGTGCATCTTTTAACAGGTACGAGAATCTATGAACACATAACTCCAATTTTAGCCAAATTACATTGGTTCCCTGTTAAATATCGTATAGATTTTAAGATTCTTTTGTTCACTTTTAAAATTCTGAATAATTTAGCGCCCAGTTATCTTTCTGAACTACTCCACTTATACAATCCCAACAGAGCACTTAGATCGTCCAATCACAGGCTCCTAGCACTAAATACGTCTCGACTGAAGTTGAGAGGTGACCGGGCCTTTGCAACCGTGGCACCTAGACTCTGGAATAACCTCCCTGTTCATATTCGTACAGCCGAGTCTCTCCAGTCTTTTAAATCATGTCTTAAAACTTAGTTTTAAGTTGGCTGTTCTAGCTTGTTGTGTTGTTACCTATTGTTTGTTGTCCTGTTTTATTGTTTTGTCTTTTACTGACTGTGAAGCACTATGGTCAACATTGTTGTTTTATATGTGCTATATAAATAAATTTTGATTTAGATTTTTGATATTCTTAATTCAGATGTATCTCAGGCAGCATTTTTAAAAAGACGATCGTTGTAGCCAAACTCTCACAGTCAGTTCTTCTTTGCTAAAGAATAAAATATAAATAGAAGCTGCAATAATGGAAACATTTATCTCAGCTATCTTCACACATTCTGCTTCTTTTAAATGACGTTAATACACAATACACACATATAGAGTGGGAGAGACGGAGAGAGGTGGTGGTGGTGTTGGGGGTGTCAATGACATCTTTGTGTAGCACAAAATACCTCTAAACATATATTATTATGAAGAAAAAAGACACAATAATGTGCTGAATGAGAGCTGGATTCAGAAATGAGTACCTACAGATATATACATGTGTAACAGTTATACCAGAATAAACCTCTCAAACACAGAAGCAATGACCCATTGATTAGTGCAGTAAATCCTTCCAGTTTTATCATTCAAATTTACATTCTTGTGAAAAACTGCTCCTGAAAGACATCTGAAAAGAATCAAAAATGCAGTGAGTTATTAGTGATACTTACAGATCACAGACTTAGAGACCACTTCAGACCACTAAAATATCTTATCTGGCATATTTCCTATAGCTGCAGCTGTATAGCATCTTGTCAAACTGTGGTGAGTGACAATACTATTAAAGGAAAGAGGAACAGAATCGATGTTGTCATTTATCATAAATTACAACCTTCACACCTCGAACACCCTTTTCTTTTTTTTGTTTTTATAAATGCACCGTGGAAGCGGACACAGTGTAAACTTTCTCTTTATCATAATTTAACTTTACGAAAAATGCATTCAAGAATATTCCTGTGATCATCACAAATTACGAGAAATACAAACTCAACACACTCTGTTTCATCAGGCAAAGGTTGATCTATCTGCTATTACCTGTAAGTATTTACACCAAATATTTTCACCTTGATCTATTTTAAAAAAAATAAAAATACATGAATAATATTTAAAGTGATTAAGATAACCTTTGTGCTTCATATTGTTACATTATGTTCACCAGTGACTGAACATAAGGACACTGATAAGGTGACGTTAAGCTGCTCTGTGGTGACGTATGGAGAGTGTCATCACACAGTAAAGTGGCTGCTTAAAGGTCGAGAGGTGGATAGCAAGGATAGCAAACAAATACTGACTTCACAGACTGACTGCTCCGCCACTCTGTCTTTTCTGATTTATCACCATATTCACAACTCAAGATATAACACTGTGAAGTGTGAAGTAACTGACACCAAAACAGGGAAAGTGCAACTGTTTACCTTTAGCCATCAGCCCTCAGGCGAGGAAACAGGTGAGATCAACTGTTGTAGGTGATTAAAACACCTAAAACATTTGTTTGGCTCATTTCAAGTTTTTACACAAAATATTTTTGCATACTTACAACAAATGAAAAATAAGAGAAACTTTTTGATTGTGTCATTTCATTTTGATTCAGGTCACAAAAAAACTACACAGAAACCAACAAGAACAACTGAAAGCAGCACAACAACACAAACAACAATAATGAAAGATGCTTCACAAGGTGGTCACTCAAAATTGGACCCTTTGAAGATCAATACTACTGCATTTTACACAGCATTTTTAGTGGCACCTTAAATGGGGAAAAAGTGGAAAATGTCATAAAAGTTTTGGTTGACATAAAATATTAACCATGGCCCCAAGCTTCAGGTAAAGTGTTTTTCATTGCAAGCTTTACATTGAAAGACAGTATTATATACCAAACATGTAAAAAGTAAAGCTATAAACAACAGATTCCAAATATTTTAACAGACATCTTTATGACAATCCACACAGGATCTTCAACCTGCCCGTTCAGGAAAACACCTACGTGGAGGTACACAGACAAACACAATTAAAGGGAATTCATTTTAAGGAGACATTATTTTGATACAGTAATTAGCAGCCTATCCGTACTCTGATGAAATATGTTCCTAATTATTTATCAATTACGTGTCTTTCAGGTGGACCTGGAGCAGGAGTGGGTTATTCCTCAGGCCATGCAGTTCACTAAGTCTAAGTGGACTCCTTTCGAAGGTATGAAGGTGAAAGGTAAAGTCCGCCGCGTGGTCCTGCGAGGAGAGGTGGCCTACATCGACGGCCAGGTCAGCATTCGTGCATTTTGCTTTTGAACAAGAAAACAAAGAGAATAAATGTAGTTGATCTAATAAAGTACGTGTCCTGTCTCCTTCAGGTGCTCGTGCCTCCAGGTTACGGTGAGGATGTGAAGACTTGGCCCACTTCTTCCACCCATCCTCCAGAACCTGTCAAAGAAACTCCAATGGTAATAAAAGTGAATGCGGTAATAATGCAGCTGCCTTTCATGCTTTCTGTTGTAAGATAAAGACTCTACAATAATATTACATCACATTGGTGTTTTGGCCACCGCCATGATTATTTTTGGAGCCAAAATTGACCAGATTTAACAAGAGAGTGAAGTTATCTGCCAACACTAACACACTTCTTTAGCAGCCATAGCCATGAAGAACGTGCACACAGCAGCAGATATCGGCTAGTTGATGCTAAGTAAACGTAACTGAAAGAAAACACTAGAATTTCATTCAACAAATTGAATAAAAGAACTTCTTAGATGTAATTAGTTTAAAATGCTGTAAAAGACACAGCAAGCAAAATCGAGAGGTTCAGATCAGTGATTAAAGTTGGTGTTTCTTCCATGCCTGAAATGTCTGGTAGGAGGCAAACAGCAGGTATCAACTTGTTCCTTTTGAAATGTGGAGGAATAGCAGCTCCTCACTTTATTCCTAAGAAAGAGGTCTTAGACGCCACCGTTTGGAGGAAGCTCTTTTCCGGTGCTTATATCCCCGGTCTTCTTTCTTATGAGCGTAGATGACATCTAAAAAGTTCACAGAATTTGAACGTACAGCTAACAGAGTTTAATTACAAACAAAAACATTTAAAGCCTGTACTTAGAACTGTTTTGAGTGTTTCTTGAACTCCTCTATGTGGGTATTATTTCATGTGTTTTGTTTACATTAATTCTGCTCCATCAGACTCCTGAGCGTCGGCGTCCAACTCCACCCCGGGATGGAGTGCGGACTCGAGCTGCGAGCCCACGACGCATTGGTGGAGAAAGCCGCTACCTGCTGCCGTCCCGCATCCACCGTGCCTCTGATCCCGGCCTGCCACCAGGTATTACAGCTCCCAGAATGCTTTGGAACAGCAGATTTTTGTTTTACCTCGAGGGTTTCTCCCAATGTTTCTACCAGAGTTTCTACCAGTGTATTATCAGCCTGCCTGGCTGTGGTGGGGCGTGGTCTGCGGTGCCGTGCAGGGAGGGCGGACGCACCTGCACGGCATCCTTAATCACGCCCGCCTAGTTAAAAACACGGGGACTCAGGGGTTTGGGTGTGTAGTGGTGAGATGTAAATAAAGATGGCTCCGAATGATACTCTGTGGTCCCGCCGTGCCTTATTCTCGCCACACTGGCCTTAACAGGGGATTTTTAAAGCCTTCTTTAGGCAAAAGGTATCAATAAGTTAAAAAGGGGGGTTAAAAAATGAAGCAGATGTTATCTTATCATATCATTTCACATGTTCAGCTGGTATGTCCATTAAAGTTGTTTGATGTTCTCCTGCTGATTCTCAGTGAAACACCTTTGCTGTGTTCCAGTCATTGATACACTGCGACTCTTATCCCCACAGAGATGGTCATGCTCCCACCAGCCGCTGCTGTTGACGGGTACAGCCATCCTCCCCCACTGTCCAGGCTGCTGTCCCCACAGTCTGGGTCAGGACAGGTGCCTCCTGGTCAGGTGTCACACCTGCAGATGTCTCCTCTGCTTCACCCACTGGTGGGACAGCACATCTTGTCTGTCAGACAGTTCAGCAAGGAGCAGGTACGCCGAAGAAGATGAAACACACTCTGGGAATGCTGACAGGTTTAAAACAAGATCTCGGGTCTGAACAAAAGCTTATTTTTGTGTCCTTCGTTTGTTTCAGATCTCACACCTGTTCAATGTTGCTCACACTTTACGTTTGATGGTTCAGAAGGAACGAAGCCTGGAAATACTCAAGGTATCTCCTAAACGTGCCTCATGTTACTGCACTATTCACTAATTTCAGTTATGTGCTGTTACAATGGTGGATGTTCGTATCAAACATGACCAAAGTTATAGAATGATGAGGTACCTTAAAGTAATCCCTCATTCCTCATGCCTTCCTGTTCAGGGTAAAGTAATGGCCTCCATATTCTATGAGGTCAGCACTCGCACCAGCAGTTCCTTCGCAGCGGCCATGCAGCGTTTGGGCGGCTCCGTCGTCCATTCCAGCGAGGCCACTTCCTCCTCGCTGAAGGGAGAATCGCTGGCGGACTCTGTCCAGATCATGAGTGGCTACGCTGACGTCCTCGTGCTGCGTCACCCAACACCTGGAGCTGTAGAGGTGGATTTTAGATGGATACTTTTTTTTATTAAAAGTTTTCTTTACATAACAGAAAATAAACACTAATTGGTCATAAAAGTAACTGCAGCAGCACCCTGTTGTGTGTTTTTTGATGCTTGTTTAGTTTGAAGATGAGTTTTTAATATCTTACGCACGTGACTCCTCCTTCGTATTGTTTGCTGATGATACCACTCTGTACTGCTCAGCTAAAAACTTAGAACAGCTTCTGACTACAGCGGAAAAGGAGTTAAATATATTGAAAAACTGGTTTGATGTAAATAAGTTATCATTAAATATAAAGAAAACAAAATTGATTATTTTTGGCACTAGACAAATGAAAAATGTATCTAAAATAAGGGTTAATGGAATTGAAATTGAAAGAGTGTACGAAAATAAATTTCTTGGAGTGATAATTGATGATAAGCTGAGTTGGAAGTCTCATATAAACCACGTGAAAACAAAAATGTCAAAAACCATTGCTATTCTCTATAAAACAAAGCATGTCCTGAACAAAAAATCATTATACACACTTTATTGTACTCTGTTGCTTCCATATATGACTTACTGTCTGGAGATATGGGGTAATGCATATAAAACGAACACTCTTCATATTTTCAAGTTACAAAAAAAAGCTATAAGAATTATAAACCAATCAAACTATATAGAACCAACTAACATTTTGTTAATTAATCTGAATACCCTGAAATTTTATGATTTAGTTGAATATAAAATGGCACAGATAATGTATAAAGCACAAAATAACTTGCTTTGCCCCAGTACTCAGAAGCTGTTCAAAGTCAGAGAGAGTCAATATGACTTAAGGGGAACAGATTTCTTTAAAAAAAACAAGATAAGGACAAATATAAAGCAGAGATGTGTTTCTGTTAGAGGAGTTAACCTGTGGAATAGTTATGACAGTGATTTAAAAAGGTGTAGTTCATTTTCCTTGTTTAAAAACATGTTTAAAAATAGAGTAATAGAAAAATATATAAATCAAGAATGAAAAGAGCAAAAAGGAGAAAAAAAAAACAACCTCTTGATTCTTTTGCTTTGATGTAGTTACTTATCTAAGGTGGAAAGTTTTTTTTTCTTTGTTTTTTTTTTTCTTTGTTTGTTTGTTTGTTTGTTTGTTTGGTTTTTGCTTTGTTTTATTATTTTCTTCAAGCCCTGTGTACAGGAGCTGCATACAAAAAGATATTTTGTGAAAAGGGTTGGCGTAATAAGCAAATGCTTCAGCCAATACCTTTTGATTAGCCTTGTCTCATGCTTTCTTTCTTTATGGTAGATTTTTGTTCTGTTTTCACTGGTTTTTTTTTTTGGTTTTTTTTCACTGTTTTCACTGAGATTTGAATTTGAATGCTAATCAATAAAATCAAAATCAAATCAATTCTCAGAGCGCGTCCCGTCAGTGCCGTAAGCCGCTGATCAATGCTGGCGACGGTGTCGGGGAGCATCCCACTCAGGCCCTGTTGGACGTCTTCACCATCAGAGAGGAGCTGGGAACGGTCAACGGCATGACGGTGAGCGACATGATTCCTTTTTAATTTAATCTTCAGCCAGAATAAAACTTTACATGAAAGCATGTTAAAACTGTGGCGTCTGTCAGATAACGATGGTTGGAGATCTGAAACATGGCCGAACGGTTCATTCCCTCGCCAAACTGCTGACCCAGTACCGCATCACTCTGCGTTACGTGGCTCCCAAAAACCTCCACATGCCAGCAGAGATCGTCAGCTACGTGGCCTCAAAGGGCATCAAACAGGTGAGGACTAAACATGGTTACACAGCAAAGAGGAGTTTTCACAAATATGTACTAAAAACTGCTAATTTAAAAAAAATGTTTGTTTGCAGGAGGAGTTTGACAGCATCGAGGAGGCTCTGCCTGACACCGACGTCCTCTACATGACGAGGATCCAGAAGGAGAGGTTTGCATCTGAGGAGGAGTACAAAGCCGTAAGTTTCATTTCACCGACGGGTTTTATTTTGTGACACAGATACTTGCATATACTCACAGCGCATCTGTAGTTAGGCCTGGTGCTTCCTGCCTCATGCTGGCCCGGTAATCGTTTTTGATATCGTTCAGTTGGTCTCATGGTGACATTTTCCCTAATCCACTATTCTGGACTGCAAACTCCACTGACTCCATCTGGTGAAGCTGGAGTTTGTCTGCATTTGGAGTTCATCTTTAGTGGAAAGCAGCTGATTTGTTCAGTTATTCGTCACAAAGTTCTTTCCAAATGAAATATTTCTAGAGGCAAAACTATTAAATAGAATTGTCTTAAGAAAACAAGAAGATATGCGAGAAAGAAGGCGTTCCCTCACCCCTCTACAGATGTAAGCGTGTGGGGAAATATGGAAGTGGAACCCTTTAGCTAAGCATTCATAGGTGCAGACATAACCAATCAGCTCAGGTCTCATGTGAATGGATGATCCCGGAGTATTTGTGATCTTTAACTGTGACTCTGTTGTTTCTCTCAGTGTTTTGGTCAGTTTGTCCTCACTCCTCACATCATGACTGGAGCCAAACAGAAGATGGTGGTGATGCACCCGCTGCCCAGAGTCAATGAAATCAGGTGAGACGCGCTCAGTCAAATGTCTGACAACAATATCAGTTCCAGCTGTGTTGTTTAAATGTTGCTTGAGCCCTTAAATGGGCTGCAGAAATGTAACGTTTTGTGTACAATGTCTAATTTCAGTACGATTTCTTTTAGCTAACTTAAATTTGAACCGAATTTTATTTTAACCCACCTTACATTATTTGCTATTGTGTTGATTAAGTGGACTAATGATCTGTTTCTCTTTGTTATTCCTCTCTCAGTGTGGAGGTGGACACAGACCCGAGGGCGGCATATTTCCGTCAGGCGGAGAATGGCATGTACATCCGAATGGCCCTGCTGGCCACCGTACTGGGCCGATAACTCAGTGTGTGTCACAGGCTGGGTGTCTGACCCAGCGCTCTGAGTTCATTTTGTATTTGTCTCATTTTAGATATGTGATTAGTTTGTGTCATTCCTATTTAGCTTTAGTTAAGGAAAGGCAGTTATTATTTATTGTTTCCTTGGTTTCTATGTTTGAGTTCTTGTATCGTTCATCACGTGTTAGGTCTGTTAAGCTTGTGTTGTCATGTCTAGTTTCAGTGTTTCCCGTTTTATTTTGAAGGAGTCGTGTGTTCTTTGTTCATTGTATTTAGTTTCACTTCCCCTGTCCTGTCATTAGGTTCATGTCAGTCAGCTGTTCCTCCATGTGTTCCCACTTCCCCTAATCACCTCCTGTGATTAACATAATTAACATATAGAACCAGAATCTGTCTTGTTTGAAATGGTTAAGAGATGATCAGTGTTTGTGCATCGATGAGCCAAATCGAGGAGCAAAGGGAAGAAATAGGAAGTGGGTGCTACTATCGATGTCTTTTTTACATATATATATATATATATATATAAATAAATAATTTACAGCTGCTGCATCTGATTAATGATGTTTAAAGGGACCAATGAGGATGTCAAAGAAGATAAATCCTGAATGCATTTTTACGTTTAGACCAATTTACTGGACCAGCTTCAT
Source organism: Simochromis diagramma (assembly GCF_900408965.1). Taxonomy (NCBI): domain Eukaryota; kingdom Metazoa; phylum Chordata; class Actinopteri; order Cichliformes; family Cichlidae; genus Simochromis; species Simochromis diagramma. The sequence continues at coordinate 147,361 of NW_024387397.1, forward strand.
CAGATGTTTGTTTGGGTTGGCACAGTGCTCTGAAAACCAGCAATGGTGGTTTACGCCTCGAGGTTTTTCAAAAGAAAATTTCTAACAAAATACAGAGAAAAAATATTTTTACTACACCAAACAATCCGATTGATATTTTGTTTTAAAATGAGCAAAAGCAAAACTAAGTGTCTCTAATATATTTCTAGGTTACCGGAAAACTTTCATCATTCCAGCTCTACATGAGTATAATGGTACGATACGGCTTACTGCACATGTTTGTATCATGATTTCAGTCTGTTTCAGAGTCGTGACATCCTTGGTTGTATGAAATGGTTGTTTCCCTTTTTTCAAATGTGTTGCATTAACTGCAAGTGGAAACGCACAAATATCCTCGGAGCACAGTCTTTGATGATTTTGGGGTAATCTCTGTAACTGTCAGTAATTTCTTACACTGTTGACATAAACTTTTTTTAAAATCAAAATCCAAACGAATGTTTGTAAAGTGTCGAACGACTTCTGTGTCATGTGGAGAAATAAATAATGAAAAAGGATGTTTCTCTTTGTGGTTGATTTCATTTAATACCCACAAATTATTTCAGAATTTTTAGTAACATAATTTAATGTCTTGTTTGGATCTTGTCGTAGTTACGGATGATTGGTTGTGAGCTCATCCTGACTCAGTACTGGCAAAGGTCATGTCTAAATTGGCGACTTGATTAAGAACAAGTTTCTCACTATATAAATTATTTTAATACTTCAAAGCTCATTTAACAGCTCAAGGATCCACAAAGGTTTATATCTTCAGTATTGTAGTTAGACTAATGGAAATTGAAAAAAAAATGGCCATTGGTTTGTCAATGAGTTTTGCAACTAAACTGATGTAGTTTCAGGATGCATCTAAAATGCATTCAGGCTGGCTGTGTGGTGTCGTGGAAAAGTGGTACGTGCAAAAACCTTTTGCACGTACGAGGACGCGCACATGCACACTCATGCACGCGCGTTCACTCATCCGAAAAAGTGGCACTTCCGGGCCATGGAGTCCCCACTGCGCACGCTGTGTCTCCTCCGAGTCTAAGGAGGACTACGATGACCTGGAAGACTGAGAACCTTAGTGGGGGTGTGCGTTTTAATCAGGTTTATAATTCTATAAAGTGATATTTCAGTGCAAATTTTATACAAGCTGGAATTTATCTTTTTATCCTAACACTATAAAAAGACTTCTTTAGACAGTCGAGCTGAAGCGGCAAATTGCGCGTTTTAACAACTGCGCTTTGGGGAGGGGGATAGTTAAGTCGAATTTGAGGTCTTCCCAAACAAATAAACAAACAAATGCCACCAGGATTGTGTTGCATTGCAGGATTGTTTTAACAACTGCGCTTTGTTGACTGTTTCAGACTTTAAGACCCCGTGTATCTCACGAAATTGTGAATAGGGAGATGGAGTGGGTTTTTTGTCTGTCTTTGAGGGTGGGGGAAGAGGCATAATGTTTTTTGTAAGTATGACTAATACTTACAAAAGTATTAGTATACTTTGACTTCTAAGGTATACACACACACACACACACACACACACACAAGAACAACAACATAGAAGAAGAAGAGGGGTATAGTTTACTACACGTCATAATAACACAATCAATTATCTTCCAACTGTATCTTTCTGTTCTGACTTTAGAGTCCTTGTTTGTTTACTGAACCGTACTTTGGAGTCATACTGTTGTGATACTGGGGAGGAAAGGGTAAGGTGTGAGACACTAAACCCTCACACACAAAACTTCAAAAATCATGTGTCATTGTAGATAAACTGATCTACAATGTGTTAGTAAAGAGTGACTTGCACTGCAAATTTGTTAAACCATTGCTTAACGGGCCATTAAGCAATGGTTTTAACAAATCTCCTTTAACATTCACAGTGACTAAACCAGCTGTCTTACCAGCTGTTATATTCTTTAAACTTAAAATAAACCCCTGAAATTAGAATTTGGTGTTTTAAGTCACCTATTAAAAAACACGAGTGAACACTTCGTTCTCTCAGCAGCATTACTGAAGTGACACTTTGATGATGCTTCATATCACAGTCTTTATGATGGAAAAAAACATGCAGATGTCTGCACTGTCACTGTCCTGAAAATGTCCAGAGCCAGGGTTCAAGCTTCCTCTTCAGTTATCATTGATCATTAATATGGAGGCCATAGAGCGTGCGCAGTGGGGACCGCGTGGCCCGGAAGTGCCGCTTTTTCGGATGAGTGAACGCGCGTGCATCAGTGTGCATGTGTGCGTCCTCGTACGTGCAAAAGGTGCCCTTTCTGGCGGTCACTGGTGGAGGTGTGGGGGGCATGCCTCCCACCCCCAAAGGTGCCCCTTATATTCTTCTATTGTTAAAATATGTTATGAATACATAGAATAAAGACATTTTCTATCACAGTGTTATTGCTCATCAAATCAAGCTGTAAAACCAAGAGGGTATTTAGAAGTCCTTTGAGAAAATTCTTATACGTATCAGAGCTTTTCTATTGGGATAACAGAGACTTACAGAACGTCAGGTGGTTTTCATGCTAGTTGTAATAGTGAGAAGAGATTAGTAGTATAACTTTGTAATAAAAAATAATATTAATAAAGAAATGGTTTACAAATATGAATGTTTATTTATGTGCAGAAATAAAATGGAAAACAGTAGACTTAAAAATTGCTCATATTAAAATGTAACGAAAACAAAATTGAGAACTGAATGTGGAAGGAACTAAACAAAACTTAAAGAAGAAACCCGAATCACAAGATCCAACAAATGATCCGGTGAAAGATAAAGGGAGGACAGGACTTTATATACATCGAGGACTAGTTGAGGTTTAGGATAAACACAGATGAAGACAATATGGGCAGATTGAGAAATAACAGAATAAAAAGTAGGACTAATGTGAGACATGAAAGAAAAGTAAACTTCAAAGTAAAACAGGAAATAAAAAACTGAAGCTAAATTAAAGTGAAGAGCAAGTGTAAGCAGGGTTTAAATTACATTTAACCTCCACATGTCTTCTGCTGAACTAACCAAGAACAACTTTTTGTTGTTAAGTTGCAAATATGTTAATAATGTACAAATGTTAGCAGAAATGTTTTTGTAAAATATAAATGTATAACTATATCTTTAATATCTTTACAAGGCTTATGTGGGTACATTTAGATATTCACACTTCAATCAATCAATCAGAACTTTATTTGTCACATGCAAGTTGCCCTCCAGTGATCACATTCTGGAAACACACTGGTCTGATTTCATAAAGAAAATAAAGTTTCTATTTACATTTATTTATATAGTTTTAATGGAGGATATAAAGACGTGGTTCTGGATTTGAAACCAAATGTTTGTTATAATAATGGTATCTATCTAATAGTTTATGATAATTAGCACGTTGCTATCAATCTGTTGCATGCAAACACAAAATTAGTCTTTAACTTAAATGCGAGTCCTTTTTGTCAACTTGAACTATGTGACTGGGAAACTGAGAGTAGAGTAGAGGCTGCTGGGATCAGCAGTGGCTGCAGCAGAAGAGGAATGAGCCTTCACAGTGCTGTAGGTCACTGCATCACCTTCATCATCACCACGAACCTGGAAAAGTGACATAACACTGTGACCCTGGATAAGCGGTTCGATGGAAGTACTGGAAGGGCGCTTAGAGATCACATGCTTCTGTGTTCAATACATTATTTTTACTTTCAAAGAAATTGTGGATCAAATATGATGGATTCTTTGTTTGCCCATGCTCAGCCTCTCCACCAACGTCTATGAAGTTCTGTTTTGCAGTTAACAAGTCGCCCATCAAATGTTTTGTAGTTACTCACATGATTGCTGCAGGAGGACTCAGTTAACTATGCTCACATCAGCATAAACAATCCATAAAAACTCTGCATGGTGTAATAGCTGATGTATGGCCCTTGACCTTCGGGGGGGGGGGGGGGGGGGGTGCTCTGTGAGCTCTCGTTACTGATGTCAGCTGAAATCTCTCAATATTTTATAAATAAAAGTTCTAAAGAGAAACAATAAGAAGACTCAGCAGGTGCACATTGTGTCCATTTGTGACAATGACGTGTTTGACACCATGAAAATAAAAAAAGATGACTGAGGACTAAATGTGTGAAGATTCTTTGCAAAGATAAATGTTTCCATCCTTTGTTTTAACAGACCTGTTTAGAAAACAGACAGCACATAAGAACAAACAGTTGAAGCGTCAAACTCCTACATGCAGGCTGATGTCTAAGAGATAACAGAGAGACAAGCCAAAGATAAGGACTTATCTGCTGTATTTTCTATAGCAGATAAGATATTTTAGTAGACTGAGACCCTCCTCTTCCTCATTGTTAACATGAAGTCATTTCTTTCTGAGAGCTGAAGATAAAGTGTTTTTGTGAGAATGTGTGAGCTGCAGCAACAACAGAGCTCTGGACGTTTGACTCTGTAATAATGACCAGATAAACATCAGAAACACAAACGAATAAAACAGTGATGAAGCCTCTGAGCCTCTCTCTCCACCCAACTACCTTTTCTCTCACCTCGAGCATTTATTTATTTTATTTCTTAAGTTTAATGTTTAAAAATCACTTATTGTACATCTATGTTAGAGATCAGAATAGAGGGCCTGGATGAACAGAAACAGACTGTATGTGGTGTCTTGGTGGAGAAACTGTGTTGAAGCACGAAGAAAAGCCTCAAACATGTTGTGAAGAAAAGTGAAACAGTTCAGAGAAAATGCGTGAATCTCGAGATCAGATGATCGAGGAGAGCTGACTGAAAAACTGCCCAATTTTTATTTTCTAAATCTGACAATTATTAATTTGTTCTGCAGCCAATTTACAACCTGCAACAAAGAATAAAACTGAATAAAATATGTTTTTTTATTTAGATGAATGAAATACAATAACACAACATCAAACATGATCTCACCTGTTTCCATAGCTGAGGGCTGAATATGCCAGTTTTAGTCACTGTGGAGATTATTTTGGAAAAGATACAGCGGTGGAGAATAGAATAGAATAGAATTCAACTTTATTGCCATTGCACATGCACAGGTACAGGGCAATGAAATGCAGTTTGCATCCATCCAGAAGTGCTTTAGTGATATAGATATATTACAGTATATATTAGCAATAATATAGATATGTAAGTATATTACAGAAATGGGTCTATTATGGTATGTTATAATGTACACGGTATGAAGTATGTTATGAATATTCTATAACTATAAGTATGTACAGGCTGTAGTGAGTACAAGCTATGTACAGGCTATGAACAGGATATAAATATGAAATAAATAACTTTACAGAAATCTGAGATATACAGTTATACAGAAATGTGAACTATGCAAGTTATAAACAGTTGTAGGATTAAAAATTATCGTATGTACAGAATGATTATTTACACAGAACTATACAGTAGTGCAGTTAAGATAAGTGAGATATGTGGATAATTTCTACAGAGGCTATATAAAGTGCTATATAGCCTCGAGTAGCTAATCTGTGAAGTCACAATTTGATTGTGATCACCTTTTATCAGCCACTTCACTTTGTGATCACACTCTTTAAAAGCAGCTTATTGTGGGGTCAGTCACTGGTGAACATAATGGTATATTGTAAGCACAGACAAATTAGTCATGTTATCTTAATCAGTTTCATTGTGATTACTGATTTTGTTCCAAGAAGAGTTTGAGCTAAAAAGAAATATCCTGTTTTAAATGCTCACAGATAATAACAGAGTTGAACCAGAGTGTGAGTTCAGGTTTCTATTTGACTTTGTATTGTTGATAGCAACAAAGACCAACATCCTCAGCTGTGAGCTTCTTTATGACCAGAGAACAGTTCGCTGTAACTCTCAGTCTGTCTGATTTGGTTTTGGCTTCTTCACCAATCTGTCCAAGTGTGATCAGCTCTACTGTTTCTCTGTTGAAGTAAAGATCCACTCAGTCCCATCACAGTTATTCTGCTCATCTATCACATTTACACAAGGCAGAGTGACGTCATCTCCAACTTTCATAAACATGGAGGCTTCAGTTACAGATACTGTTGAGAAGATTGAAGAGAAATATGATAGACATTAGAATACAGCACTTTTACAGTCAGAGTGAAGATATTTCAGACAAAAGTTCATAAACAGAGCATGCTCAGCTCTCTTATTTACTGTAAAGGTTGTTGACTGTAATAATATTATTTGACTGCTATTTAAATGTTTCCTATATTCTTACCTGCAATCTGAATCATCAGACATAAAAACATTTGAATCCATCTGAATTCATCCATCGTGCTTCTCTGTCTCACTTCTTTCTTGTTCTTGATCTCGACTGTCACACCCTCTGAACTGTTGACTCTGTAAGACTGTTTGTACTTCCTGTCATCAGTGAGATGTCACTTCCTCATCACAGCTTTAGGGATCCAGTTGTTATTTTTGCTGATGATAATGTTTCATAGGTTGAGTATGTCAGCTTTTCATGTGTCTGAAATTCATGATTTTTATAAACATAATTTATTGTAATGAGAAATCACATTCAGCAGGTGCACTTTGTGTCTATTCCCACAGAGCATTTGTGACAGACTGACAGTGATTTAAATACTGATTGTTAGGATGAATTGAAGATGATTAACTGATAAACAGAATCCAGTCAAGCTATTTGGTGATTGGACTCTGATGGCCTTCACGGCTGATTGGATTCCAGCTGATGAAAGAATTTAGGCAGGACCCCCCACAGTCCAGACATGGTGGTGGTTAAGATGGAGAATTGGATGGAGCACTGAGTAACATGTCTGGAAGGGAGATTGAAAGATGAGCAGGGAGATTTAAAGTACATGAAGTGGAGGCTGATTGTCTTGAAGAAGGCCGGGAGAAAGACGATTGGACTTGACCAGTGATGTCAGCAATCAGCTGGACAGTGTTCGAAAGTGGAAGTGATGAAAAGCTCTGGCCACTAAACACCCAGGAAGCAGGTCTGAGACGCTCCTCTTCCTCATTGTTGAACTGAAGACGTTTCTGAGAACTGAAAGTGTTTTGGTGAGAGTGTGGCTACAACAGCAGCAGAGCTCATGAGGTTTGACTTTATAATAACGGACAGTTAAACATCAGAAACACAAACTATTATCACAATTGTTGAACGCTGACAGTATGAAATCGGTTTAAGGGTTTAGAGAGTTTGTGTTCAGTCTTTCACAGTTGTGTGAGGAGAGCAGGAAGGAGGCAGGACAGACTCAAACTATCTGTTGGTGTTTTATTGATATATTTAAAACAGAAATTGTGACCAAGCAAGCAGAAGATGTGTACCAGGGTTGTGAAGCAAAGGTTTCTGCAAAGGACACATCTGTGCATCCTTGATTATAACTCCTGCAGCAAGTCTCCTCTCCTCTCTTTCCTCTGAGTTAAAACATCCTTTAACATGGTTTACTTGGTTTACTGAAAATGATTTGCAGCTCATGAGCAGGAGGACACAGGAGATGAGGAGGCACAAAATTGAAAATTGAGACAAGTCTTGGGAGTGGTGTGATTAACAGGTGACTGTGCAAATACTGGAAAACTGAGGACCTCTAGCGGATAAAAGGAATAATACACAAAAAAGTGCTCAAACCTCAGCTGTGAGTGTTTAAAATTTGTTCTGCAAAAATAGAACCAAATTAATAGAAATACACTTTTTCCAGATTATTGTAAAAAAGAATATTCAAGATATTGATTCAGATTCTATTTAATCATCATGAAAGACATGTTATAAAACTCATACTGGACCTTTAACACAGCACATATTTCACTTAGAGAGTTTATTATTTTGATGTTAGCTTAAAATGCATTGATACATAATTCAGAAACACTTTTAGAAACTTTTAATAGCTGAAGTTTGTTGTGTCACTATAGTGACTGTGACTTAAATGGATCATTAAAGGCATTTAACAACAGTCATATTTGACGAGAGAAGATTAAGACTTAAATCTTCTGTCAGACTACAATTAAAAAAAAAAGCTTGAAACACAAAAACTGTCAACTTTGCTTTAAAGTTCTCGTGATCTTAATGAGTTTCAGTATGATTATTGTACATTTTATCTTCTGAAAAGATTTTAATGTAAATACTCACAGGTGATAACAGAGAGATCAACCAAAGACTGATGAATTGTCGACAGTAATAAAGACCAACATCCTCAGCTGTGAGCTTCATTGTAAACAGAGAACAGTTCGCTGTAACTCTCAGTCTGTCTGATTTAGTTTAAGCTTGTTCACCAATCTGTCCAAGTGTGATCAGCTCTGCTGTTTCTCTGTTTCTTGAAGTTCTCATCTAGTTTATATTTACCTATAAAACCAGATGAGATGATATTGATAATATAACAACGGTTTTCTCTACTGAGTTGATGTTGCTGATCAGTGGTGTCTGAAAGAAACAGCAGAGTCTCCAACACTTTCATAGTTTATTGAAACATCATCTTCATCTTTGTCATAATTGACCTGTGGATGACAAAAACAAAATATAATCAGAATCAGAAAACTGTATAAATCCCTAAAGAAATGATGTGGTTACATGAAGATAATAACATCATTAATGTTGTTTTGGCTGGTTGACCTCAGGTATTTAAATTTGTCCACCTTCATTACGTCTCCTCCTCACAGCATCTCTGTCACACTGGTCTCCTTCTCATTCACACAAGTTCTCTCCAGAACACACCTCCACCTCTACAGCCTCTATTTCACCTGTTTACAAGAATGGGCTCAGAGCAGATCCACACTTTAATCCTATCCCCACTTTGAACCCATTTGTCTCTCCCAGTGCACACCTCCTCACACATCTCCTCCTGTACCACTCTCACACACTTCTCTGCCACTCCTGACTTCTTCATGCACCATAGTCCTGTTCCTGGTACTCTATCATCTGCTTTTTCTGCATCCACAAAGACACAGTTATCTGTCTCTTACTACAGCTCTGCACATCAAGGATGATGTGCAGAGGACCAGCCTCCTTTCCACTCTTCATCCTCTTCATAGCAGCCCTCACTTCCTTCTCACCAGTCCTCTGCACTTCCTGCTTCATTAAATACAGAAGCATAAGCAGATACTTACTTGATAAACTGTCTCAGCCATGAACAGAGCTCAACAAATGTTGTGTTTGTGAACACTAGAACCATCGTGCACTCTATATATGAAGACGTGGATTCTCCTTTTCACATGTTAGCATGTTGTTTGGCCAGCTGTGGCTTACATTACCACAGCTGTGATAAAATGATCAGGAGTACTTCTATGTCTATGAGGGGAAAGCTTTCCTTGTTTACATATAATATAATAATGATACAGATAATGAAAGTCAGACAAAGTGGATCATGTCTTTTACAAAGTGCATAAATAAATCAAGCAGATTTTTTTTCGGTTGTGGTTTCTGAGTTGTGAAATGTCTGCAGCTCCGGAGTGGACTGTATTTGATTTGTCACATTGAAAGAGGGCCAGTGAAGGAAATTTCCGTCCCCGGTTTCCTCCAAGGCGTGAGCACCGATAAGCAGAGTTTTGTCCTTTCCTTATAAGACTCCTAATTATTCAAAGTAACACTCAGGTATGCCGTTCAGCGGGTTAGTTACAGCGCCGGGAGCAGCTTGGGAGAACAAGGAAACACAGACTGCTTCAGGTTGCTCTTCCAAAATCAACTCAAAGGTTTATTAAGTACACAACAGCTTATATAGAGGAAAAAGGTTCGTGTGTCAGCAGATTCTCAGTTCAAACCGGTACAGACCAAATAAGGAAACGTCTTCCTGCCCTCTGAGCAAAGAAGTATCCTTTGTGTAGTTTATCAGTTCAGCTACAATTTATGATCATCCCAGCAAAATACACTCCTAGACATAGAATACAGAGTTCTTCATTAGTGAATTCTGAAACAAACCACCTGGCTTTTTAACAAGCTCTTTTCTAGGAGATAAAGAAGGGAGGATGGGAGTAAGGAAGTGATCTCTGTGGTGTTTTCAACCTTGAGGTACCATCCTGTGATTCTTACACATTAATTCTTGGGTCACAGAGAAAGAGAAAAACAACTAGTAAATGGGCCTTATTGAGTAACAGTTTTCCTGTATAATATCACTATAAAACAATATCCTGTAAATGCTACCATGGTATCAAAATATCACAACAGCCAGAAAATTACATAATCAGTGAAGCCAAACACATGTCTCTTTCCTAATATGGGCAATGTCTTTAGTAAAACTCAGCTGTAAGCATGTCTCCAGGCTCTGAATTGAAGGATTTTAGCACACAATGTTATGTGTTTTCAAACTCACAAAATCATATTTTACGTTCTTGAAGCAATAACCACGTGAAACTGAAGTTTAAATACTTTTCTTCCCCACATCCTGTGTGCAAGAGTCAATTATAGCATCATTTGGAGAGTTATATTTCATTTAGCATGTTATCGCATATCTGAAGGGGACCTAAAATAAAGCACAGTTCAGTCAGAGGGTCTCTTATTGATTGAAATCAACTTTTCCTGCTTTTAGGAGATAACTGAAAGTATACATGAAAGTGCCTTATTTTTTATAACCACAGGTTTTTTTTTTTAATGGGTGTTTGTGTAAACTGTGTGCCACAGAAATAAAAGGCTGCTGTGGCGTGATGGTTCTTCGTAGTGGTCTGACACCGAGGGCAGAGGGGCTGCTCTGAGATCTTTCCCTTGCTAGCATGTGAAAAACCGATTGAGCTGTTCGTCTTGTTTCATTAACGGGAATACGTCTCTAAAGCAGCGGGTCCTGTGGAAGCGCAGACCCAACACTTTCCAGTAGCATAAGATTTTTTGCCAAGAAGAAGTGCGACAGCAAAGAACTGATTGTCCAAATATAAGTTTCCTTACTTTTTCTATGAAGTTTATATGTTTGTAAAAATAAAGTAAACCATCTGCTCTAAACAGGTTTACATAGACTCAAGATTCCTTTTATCATTTTCTTGAAAATGTGTTTTTGGGGTGTTTTGCAAAACTAAGTTTCCTCAGTCACACACTTTTTTCCTTCAGTTAAAAAACTTGTAGATCTGGCATATTGATCGATCACAGGTTTGATAGCTTATCTCTGGACAGTCAGCTTAAAGAAGAATTTGCAAAGTTCATTGTATTTATTTAAGATCATTTTTGACAGCCACAGCTGTGGCACATCAATGATTTTTATAAGATATTTATCACAGACTGACAGAACTACGAGAAACACCTTTTAGTTATCGTCCTTTTTAGTCGTCTGAAAAGTTCATATAAAAGCATAGGTTTCTCTGTTTTAAAGACACAGAACATTTTTAAGACACAATCACACAAGTAGATATTTCAAGAAGACAGTGTAAACAAACATTTAGGGGCTGTGGTTTCACATGTTGCTCCACCTATCATGCGTTAGAGTCACCTTCCAGGAAGTTTCCAGGTCACTTACCCAGTATATGTACTCAGACTGGAACCAGTATGTTTGAGATTCATACAACCAGAAAACTGTCTCCTCTGTTTATTGTGTGAATTCACACTATTGAGATCCTGTTTCTCTTTAAACTTTATTCTACCTTATTCTAGTTGCTCCGACCTTTGCTGGTTAACTACTCCCTCCGTTTTCAGCCGATTTCCACCATTTAAACTTGAATCTGTTCTGCTCCCTGTGCTAATGCCAGCTATATCTTTTGGTGGTCATACCTTTCATACTTTTTGAGATATTACAGTTTTTGCCCGTTGCTTGAACACTACAAACCCATGCTTAGACTAAAGTAACACAACTTGAAGCTTTTGTTACCATACCTCAAACACATGTACCCCTACCTTAAACAAAAGCGCTGCTTTGCACCCTAGTTGCAATTATGCAACACACTTACTCCTTTATGCAACACACATGGTCCTGCATGCTACACTCTATTTCATACATAAGACACTTTGTTCACAAAATGAAATTTCAGGGTGCCATTTGGAAAACACATGTATCCAAAATACAAAACACATCGGGTAATTGCAACCACTCAAATACACACCTGAAGGCACTTACTTGTAAAACTGAACACCAATTAGCCAACTACAAAAAGCCCTCAGTTTAGCCAATTCAAGAACTTTGCAAGCATGGATGGAGGGAGAGCAAGAAGAAGAAGAAGAAGAAGAGGAGGAGGAGGAGGAGGAGGAGGAGGAGGAGAGGTAGAGGTCGAGGTAGAGGTCGAAGAGGCCATGCACGGACCCATATTTCTGATGATATAAGAGCAACTTTGGTGGACCATGTCATCAACCATGGCCTGACTATGAGGGAAGCTGGGCAGAGAGTCCACCCACATCTAAGCTGCTTCACAGTGGCATCTGTAATAAGAACATTCCGACTAGAAAACAGGTCTGTCTTCACCTCTCTACCTTCTACTCCACTCAGATGGTTTTTATAGCACTGTTCTACAGTATATACCATTACCATATCAAGTGTACAGGGTATTGCAGGGTGCTAATGCTCCTTTTGCAGCCAAAGTGGTAGTTTCTGTGAAACATAGCATGATTACTTATATTGAAGTACAGTGTTGTACAGTGGATGATACAGTATATACAGTAAAGTACTGTAAGAAAAATAAGCAAAGCGATGACAATATGTGGTTGTATTTCTCTAGACTGACTCGAAGACCTTCTGGGGGAGGACGCCAACGCCTGTTCACACAACAGCAGGAACTTGCCGTTGTGGACCTAGTGAGGGCAGACAATGCCATCCGTCTCCACCAGCTACGAAAGCAAATACTTGCAGACAGGCAAGTGTTCAACAGCATAAACCATGTGAGCATCACCACCATCAGACGCATCTTGGGAAAACACAGCATCACCATGAAGCAGCTCTACAGAGTCCCATTTGAGAGGAACAGTGACAGGGTCAAAGGACTTCGAGCTGAATATGTACGGGTAAGTGTAACTGTCCTTTACATGTACAATACAGTATTGGTGAAATCCAGTAGCAGCTGAATATGTACCATATCAGTACCACATGGATCCATTCTGAGAGCTACACAGGTACCTGTGTGATGGGGTTCTGTATGTGTAGCACTGTAGTACAGTAATATGTTCTCTTGGCCATGGATGGAGTTGCACAGCCTCATGAATTCATTTTCATTGATGAAGCTGGATTCGACCTGTGCAAAACAAGACGACGGGGTCGTAATGTCATTGGTCAAAGGCAATTGTGCACGTCCCAGGGCAGCGCAGGGGAAATATCACATTGTGTGCCGCCATAAGCCTTCGAGGGCTTCTGCATCATCATGCAAAACTAGGTCCATACAATAGCCAACATATACTCACATTTCTAGATGCTCTCCATAACATAGTTGTACAGAACAGACCAGATCAGCCCAGGTTTGTTTCCATCAGGCTGCTCTGGTCCAGGCCTGGTTCTCCAACCACAACCAACTTGAAGTGGTATACTTGCCCCTTACTCACCATTTTTAAACCCTATACAGGAATTTTTTTCGGCTTGGAGATGGCGTGTATATGACCGCCAACCACATGCCCGCATGCCTCTTCTGCAGGCAATGGAACAGGCCTGCGGCGACATTCAGGTGACAGCAATCCATGGATGGTTTCGACATGCAAGAGGATATTTTCCCCGGTGCCTAGCGAGAGAAGACATTGCTTGCGATGTCGATGAGGTCCTGTGGCCAGACCCCAACAGACGGCGGGATCCATGAGCCCATGTATGCACAATTGTCATGATTTTTTGTGTTTACAGTATGGTGTTTTTTCTATTACTGTATTATGGTGTTTTTTGGTTTTTTTTGCTTTCTCTGAATTCATGGTAAATGGCCTGCATTTGTATAGCGCTTTACTCAGTCCCTAAGGACCCCAAAGTGCTTTACACTACATTCAGTCATTCACCCATTCTCATGGTACTGCAATGTACAATACTGAGTAGGCCTATTTGTTTTTTTGGTTGTTTGAAAATGTGTCTCCTGAAAATATGCCTTCTGAATAAACAATGAAAGACTGCAGTGTTTTATATAAAGTAGACTAGTGTGCTCCCCCTGATCTGTAAGTGTTTGCATATGATGCAAGTATGTGTCATTTTGTCAACAGTTACATTTTGACAAAGGAATGTTAGGTTTTGACAGCAGAGTTTAGGTTTTGAGAGTTTCAATTTGGCACAGATGTGAATGGTATATTTCCCAGTGTTGTGTCGTGTGTACCCAGAGGTTGCCCTTTGTTACAAATTAAAGTCTACAAATCAATGACATCACACTGGCCTATGTTTATTCAGTCTATGATTACATGTCAGTGAGATCTTGGAGCTGCCAGCATGCAAAGCTGCAGCTTTAGAATTTAGGCTCTAATCCTTTTTTCCACCATTTTTTTTATTTTTCTTCTTCCTTTGTGTTTCTCAGACATGTTTGTTTTTTTTTCTCCCATCATTTCCTCTTATTGTCCCTTTACATACTCTTTGCCTCGCTCCAGTCTACTGCCAGAGTTTCAGTATTTTATTCACTTAATAGCAGGACAGAATACCACATGACTGTGGCCTTGTGTTATACCCTCTCTGCTGCAGTGATGCTGCAGACAAACACAAACATTGTGATCAGACATTTAAGAAAAGCCTCTTACAGATGAAGGTCTGTGTCTCTTGACCTAAACACATAATCAAGTTAAATCTAATTTATGTTCATCAGTGCCCCTCACACTGTAACTTAAAGTAATACATTTGTTACTGATTAATTACAGAAGCACGTTTGTGAGCATAAAGATGTAAGCCTTGGACCATCGGGATGAAATGTGGTTGGGAAACTTAACAAGCATTGATAAAGCTTCATCAGTAGTTCGAACAATGCCTCAAAACCTTCGCTCACCACAGGTGGTTAGCAGACTGTGGTTGTACCATGCAGCCTAATAACATGCAGTAAATTGCAGGTTAAAGCAGTCTGCTTACACATTGTTAAACGAGGGAAGGGAACTAATGTGGCTGTCACATGACCCTTTTGTCCCATTTCATCCCAGCATTTGATTAAATTGCTGCTCACTACTTAAAACTGATCACACAAAACTACTTTTCTTCATCTTTTAATGATTACCAAAGTCTGTGAATCCCCAAATTGTTCAGTTGTTCTTTTCGCTCCCTATGAGGTCACTTTTACCATGTGACAAAAACAACACCCCACTGTACACACTTGAGCCACCAGCAACTTTATAAATCCCCAATAAAAAGCTGACAGGTTGCAATGATGTTCCAAATAACTTATTAAGAAAACAACTAAATACACAGAAAATATTATGAAAACTGGTTTATTTTATATCTCCTAGTTTGAAGTGAAGCAATAAAAACATGTATAAAACATCACAAACTGTAATATTATACAAATGCTTACGTCCTGCTGATGCAATGGAAACATCTTCCAGTGACAGTCTTCATCCGTGTGAGTGTGAGGAGGCTCCTAAACCCACCGACACAGAAGTGTATGTTCACAACTCCCTCTGTGCAGGTGGGGTCAGGGCCCTCCTCACCCTGGGTGAAGAGGGGTGGTGCTGTGGCCAGTCAGGTATGAAGTGCTGAGAGTTGATCTTTGGTCCTCTGTGCAGCTCTGTCCACTCTCAGCTGCCCTGCAAAGCAATAACACGAGAAAGACGTCATTTTAACACAAAACAGCATTTCCATTGTTGGTAGCTGCAGCATGTTGTTAATATGCAATTTTAAACTCAACATATACACACAATAACTATAAATAAACTTAAACCTACAGTACTGTAGGACGATGATTTACACCAGCTATTGGAAGGATTTAGTCTTCAAGACAGTTTGTAGCCAATGTGAGGTGATAACTTACATAGCTGGAACACAGCACCACTCTCCAGTTTGTCATTTGGTCATCCATCCTTCTCATCGGGTTGGGGTAAGGCTGTCTTCTGGGTGGAGTATCTCTCTGTGTTAGCTCCGTCCTGGACGTTGAGTGTCTGAAGTGCTGAATGCTGGGAGAGGACAAGTGTAAAGCACCTGAAGACAAAAAGACAAAGAGAAAAGCATGAATTCACAGATCACAGAGTTGTTCACTTTACTTTTCTTCTGTTATGTGTTTTTACCTTACCTCTGATCCCTGAGCCACAGGCTATACCTTATGTAAAAACAAGAGACTACAGTCAGTTCACGACATCATTTTTAAACCTTTTCTACTTATTTGTGTTGACATTAAGTACGGACTTACCTTTGTCCTGTATGGTGAGCTAGAGCTTGAGAAAAAAAATGTTAGTCATTTACAAACACTGCAAAGGCCAACTTAAACATTTAAAGCTTAAAAACAAGTTCTAACATAATCTAGTCAGAGTCGCTGTCATCAAGTGAAAGGTTAAAAGGCCTTTCCCAGAAGCGTCTGACACCAAAAGAACCCGAGGATGTTGAAGGGCCATAGAACGTGTCATCACTTACCTTGCACCTCTTTGCACTTACCTCATCAGTGCAGGTGTCTTCTCTGCTTCTCTTTGCTGAGGAGGTAAGAGCTGAGGTTGAAGGAGAAGCTGAGAGAGTAGCGGAAGAAGGAGCAGCAGAGGAAGGAGCTGAAGGAGCAGGGAAGGAAGCAGCTGAAGGAGAAGGAGAGGAAGGAGCTGAGGGAGCAGGAGAGGAAGGTGCTGAGGCAGCAGGAGAGGAAGCAGCTAAGGGAGCAGGAGAGGAAGGAGCTGAGGGAGGAGCAGAGGAAGCAGGAGAAGCTAAAGGATCACCAACCGGGAAGAGTGGGGCGTTGGCCTGGCCGAAAGGCGGCATGGCGAACGGGGCAGCACCTGGAGCAATAGGATGTCGCCAATCGTGCCAAAACGGCTCTGGAGGGAGCTCCTGGATGAGAGGGGAATCAGCTCTCTCATCCATGGTGTCATACCCCGAGTCGTCACTAGGCCAATCGGCCCACTCTTCTGAGTTGTTCCAGTCAGAGGAATTGTCAGTGTCTTCACTCACCTCTTCAACGTCCTCAGGTATGTAGGGAGGGTACTCACCTTCCTCTTCACTGTCATCAGGATCCTGTGCTTCAGGAGAAGAGGGTGAGGATGGGAGAGGGATATACTCACCATACTCACCTTCACTGACACGCTCGGTATCAGAGTCATCCAGGATCCTGATGACCTCTGGAAGGCCTTCTTCTGCAGGACGCTCAACCACGTAGTCGAGACGACCTGTGAGGAAACAAGTTTAAAATAACATTAAGAATGTAAATGGTAAATGGCCTGCATTTGTATAGCGCTTTTCTAGTCCATAGGACCCCAAAGCGCTTTACACTACATTCAGTCACTCACCCATTCACACACACATTCACACACTGGCGATAGCAAGCTACATTGTAGCCACAGCTGCCCTGGGGTGCACTGACAATGTAATAAACATCAAGTGCTAAAGGAACAGAGCTACATCTGTTAGTTTGAGCAGATGATGAGAGAAAAGCATTTTAGGCTACATTTATGTCAGACTGAATGACACTTCTACTTGTTCATGCAAGCAAAACACAGCTAAGTCAACTAAGTTCACATCATTAACTGCTATATAATAAGATATAGTAGTAGCATAACATAAGGATACCATTATTACTACTGTACTATGATTACTGTTTTCATATTCTTTTTTATATTCATTTATTTTTGTTATTTTTTATTATCATGTTTTGTAGCAGGGGAAAAGTTATAGTTTATTTCAATAAAGCCTTTGATCCAAGAAGAACAGGATGTTAGGAGGGGACCGGGATCTGGTGTGTTTACACCTGTGTGTTCTGACGTCATGACATGCTGAAGATGCTGTTACCACGGAGACTGATTTTGGGGCATTTTACAAATTGTAGTCCGTTAAGCTAGTTTTAACCAAATCATTAAAAAAGTGTCAAATTTGAAGCCTTCAAATCAAAGTAACACCTTTTTTTTCAAATTCATACACCAGTCCTTAATAATTTCTACACCTCTCCCGGAAAATTTAAAGCATACAAACATTTTACGGGGAAAAATCTTGGAATAAGCATATTTTAATAACATTAAAACTTGATATTCACACTGGAACTTATTAAATTATTACAGTCATTTAGTAGCTCTTAAAATAACTGAAGAAATGTTAAAAGTACCTGCAGCGAAGTCCAGGGGGCTGTCGAGTCCACGACGAGCCATCTTCAGGCTTTGCTGTATGAAAAACAAGTACAAACAATCCAAAGATGAAGTACTTGTTGTGGCGAGCAAGTCAAATCCGCTTTCAGTGGAATATTTTCCGAAAACTTAACTTTCCACAGGCTGAGGTTGGAGCAGGTCAAAACAAGTCCAATAGCAAGTGTAAAGGGACGAATGGAACCTTGTGCAGCATTTATATACCCTCCGCAGGCCATGGTTACGGTTGCCAACATTTTTCTTTTAAAAGCTAACAATAACTTAGCGTTCTAGCTACTCACTATGCTGTTAAACAGCTATATGTTAGCAATGACAACATTTAACAATGCTAGCCGTGCTGATTAGCAGAGGTGTGGACTCGAGTCACATGACTTGGACTCGAGTCAGACTCGAGTCATTAATTTTATGACTTTAGACTTGACTTGAAAAAATGTTCTAAGACTTGTGACTTGACTTGGACCTTTACACCAATGACCTGGGACTTGAATTGGACTTGAACCGGTTTACTTGAAAAGACTTGATATTTCACCCCAAATATAAAATTTAACATGCATATTATATAGAGATTGAAAATGTGACGTCATTCAGGGGTAAAACCGCAAAGGATTCTGGGAACTCGTGGCAAGCGGTACTAGCGCACGCAGGCTTTCAATTGAAATCACAGCGATAAAAAAGAAACACAAAAATGTCAAGAAGCTGTTGTATTATTAACTGCAATAGCCGGTCGCATGACAGCCACGGGAAGCCGACGGGTAAAGAGATCGGTTGTTATCGGATTACGTCGTTGAAGAGAAATTGTTCGAGCCATGTTTCCGAAGTAACAAAGAGGCGACGGGTGGCCTGGATTGCAGCCATTCAAAGACCAAATATAACGTCCCAGAACACTCCAGCTCACAGGTTAGTCTGCTCCAAGCATTTACACAAAGGTCAGTCTGCTGTTGTAGTTAATACGTCATTTTCATAACATAATTGGTGATATAGGTTACAAGCAAGTCTGGCGCTGAACAGAAATGGTCGCGCTATGCTCCTTTGTTTATTGTGCATAAATAGTGAATTGTCCTGACACAATATTGCGTTTCGCTTCTGTTATTATGGTACATTGACAAAAACATATACTTTTATTCACAGGATAAAACAGTTGTTTTGTATCACTAATTGCCCAGTACGATTACAGCATACAATATTGTTGTCACTGCTACATTTCTGTAACGCGTACCAGAAATTATTTCCACTGCTAATTAATTACCGTTGAGCTCAAAGGTCCTATTAATAAACGGTTAACGAATGTGTATTTATGACGACGATTTGTGAGACTGGTAAACTTATGATACGTACGATGGTCTTTCATTCTACACGGTGCATTTCAAGGTCCTGCACCCATCCGTCGGTAAACTGTACCTGGGCTTGTTGCAGTGACCGGAAGTTACTATCGTGCCAAACTAGGTATCCCCGACAGAATTTGTTTCCCCTGCGTCGGGAGCACACGCTGGACTGTCCAAATCACGGACAAACAGTATCCCGCATTGTTGATTTTTAGTTTACAAACACTTCTTATAATGACTAACTACTCCTGACATTTTTGAGATCTTAGCTCTTTATACAACGAAGTTATAGTGGGATACAAATAATATCAGGCTGGTCCTGCCACAATTTGTTCCCCCTGTGTAAATCACGGACAAACAGTATCCCACATTGCTGATTTTTCGTTCACAAACACTTCTTATTATGACGCATTTCTCCTGAAACTTTGGAGGATTTAGCTCTTTATATAATAAAGTTACAGGAGAATAAAAATAGTTATTAGCCAAAATGTTTATGGTTTATTAAAATAATCCCATCTGATACCCCGTGAGCAATAAATATATAATTTTCTGTTGTAACCCTCAAACTGAATGGTAATGTAATGATACTAATTTTTCACAAAATGAAAACATCAGTACTTCCTGCGTGCTCCCAGCACAGGGGAAACAAATTCTGTCGGGGATACCTACTTTGGCACGACACCGGTCCTACAACCGCATCCAAGAATAACATGCAGCTTATCTCAGAACTGTCGGTGAAAATTATTCTTGGAGCTAGGTTTAATTGAGCTGCATTTTAAAGAGGTGCAATTTCACAATTTGTGTATATTTTCTAAGTTCACTATTTTGTCATGTGTTGAGAAAAACACAGATTTAAAAATTACATGGTCTAATATTTACATTTAGCATATAACTGCAACATGCTTTTTTTCGTTTTTTTTTTTTTTTAAAGACTCGAAAGGACTTGAAATTCAAAATTTCAGACTTGTGACTTGACTCGGACTTTTACACCAGTGACTTGAGACTCGACTCTGACTTGCCTGACATTACTTGAGACTTGACTTGAGACTTGAGGATAAAGACTCGAGACTTACTTGAGACTTGCAAAACAATGACTTGGTCCCACCTCTGCTGATTAGCCTTATTAGGATTGCTTGAGGTTGTTTCCAGCTCTAGTGGTCATAAGCGAACTTAGTTCTGTGCCAGCTTTTAGCACGAAAATCAATCTTGTAAAGCTCACTATTAAACTGACAAAGCCTTAGAGCCTAGAAACTATGATACTTACAACTGTGCTATGTTTGTCTCATAGCATATAGCAAGACCCCATAACTGACCTTTGACCTCTTCTCAAGATTAGATAATGCTATATAGAGCTATTTTAACACTATGTTTCTTACTGCCATTGTTTGACAACATATAAGCATAAAGGAAATGATATATGGAGATTCTAAATATCAGGTTATTATGACTTTATTATAAACTTTACAGTAACAGTTCAGAACTATTAAGCAAGCTTAGTTTTGGAAAAATCCCATTTGTGATCAAATCTTTTTACTTCATATTTATTACTAAATAATTCAATAAATTATACTCAAGTACTGAATAGTCACAAAAAATAGTAATTATGCTGAAAATTATGTTAAAGTGGTTTTCGACTGAGCATATAAACAAAAGCCTGGGAAAAAGTTCTGTTGAACAACACACATATGTTACCAATATTGTAGCTGGTGTTATTTAATAATTTATTTTATTTGTGATACAATTTCAAACTTTATTAACCTTTTCAATAAAACAAAGTCTCCGATTTAATTATTCTGAAACTAAGTTTAAGCTTCCCAGAACGTTTTGTTGCAAGTTACATTACTGATATAGGAAATATAAAATGTTTGTATTGTTCACCCACAAGTGCAGTCTCTGGCTCAAACACAGAAGCTTATATGTTTGGTTGTCAGTCCAGACATTCCTAAAGAAAGTTGTCCTTCTTCAGCTCCAGACCTTTCTAGATAAAAATGGCATTAGTGAAGTATTTCAGTCTGGTTTTAAAACGCACCACAACACTGAAACTGCTCTTGTAAAAGTTTTTAATGACCTTTTAACTTTTACTGACTTGGGAGATTTTGCCATTTTAATACTGTTAGACCTCAGTGCTGCATTTGATGGGATTCTTATCGCTCGGCTTGAGCACCGTGTCAGAATCAAAGGGACTGCTTTGGAGTGGTTTAAATCTTACCTGTCCAACCAAAGTTTTTCTGTTAGATTGGGGGAAACATCGTCCTCAGAAGCCTCACTTTCTTGTGGGGTCCTCAAGGAGTCCAATCTTGGTCCAGTTCTCTTTTCTATTTATATGCTCCCCATGGGTTCAATTTTTTGAAAAACATGGGATCTCATTCCATTGCTATGCAGACGACTCACAGATTTACCTGCCACTGAAACGTGAATCTGTGAGTCGTCTGAAGGGTTTGCTAGATTGTTTGGAGGATGATAAGGATGGCATGGATGGCTTTTAACTTCCTTAACCTAAATGAACAGAAAACAGAGGTGATTGTGTTTGGTCCCTGTGACCACTGTGACTTTGGCCCTTTAGGAATTCATAATAATAATAATAAAAACCTTTGCAAGGAACCTAGGAGTGTTTTTTTGACTCTAATCTAATGTTTGATAAACAGATTAATGCTGCCTTTGCTGTAACTGCTCCTAAGCTCCCTTCACGTCAGGACTTCCCCAACATTGGACACTTTTAACTGACCATTCATCCTCCTCTTTCTCTCATTTTTTACATTCATCAGGTCCTCAGAGTACTCGTTCCATCTTCCCAACACACTCTTTTCACTGTTTAGCACATTTCCATCTTTATCCATCTTACTCCACAAATTGTCTTTTCCTTCGGGGCCGACAAACTGACAACTTTCAACATAATCCATTTGATTTCCAGCTTCAAACTCGTGATAATGACGGACACTCTCTTCACCCTGAAACAGCATTCATGAAATCTTCTTTCAAGATTACAACTACTTGATTTACAGTGGAGTGAAAAAGTCTTTGGCTTCTTCCTTATTTCCTTTTTTTTTGTATGTTTTTCACATGTGAAAGTTTCAGATCAATAAACAAATTTAAATATGAGGCTATTTAAAAAAACAAACATCAATCATCCAAACAATTTATTCAAAAAATGGAATTTTGAAACAAGTGAGCTGTAAATACAAAATTGCATCCATCCATTCGCTTCCGCTTATCCTTTTCAGGGTCGCGGGGGGCGCTGGAGCCTATCCCAGCTGTCATAGGGCGAGAGGCGGGGTACACCCTGGACAGGTCGCCAGTCTGTCGCAGGGCCAACACACAGGGACAGACAACCATTCGCACTCACATTCACTCGCACATTCAAACTTAGTGGCAATTTGGATTATCCAATTAACCTATCCCCACAAGCTGCATGTCTTTGGACGGTGGGAGGAAGCCGGAGTACCCGGAGTGAACCCACGCAAACACGGGGAGAACATGCAAACTCCACACAGAAAGACCCCAGCCTGATGATGGAATTGAACTCAGGACCTTCTTGCTGTGCGGCAACAGTGCTAACCACCGTGCCGCCCTACAAAATTGCAGTTGCACTAAAACACATTTTTGCATTGTCCAACTTTCTTATCTCTCGTCTGCTCTCACAGTGAGTCACACACATTTGTATTTACAGAGCACACTTTGACAAGTAGTCTAAACTCTGGGTGAAGTGTGTGATCACACCGAGTCCCAGCTGGTTTGAGGAGCAGACTGAGTCTCTGCAGGGTTTAAACTCAGTCCCTGGAAAACAGACACAGTCCAGTTATATCTGGATGAAAACTGTTTCTGTGAAGGCAGTTTTGTTTTTGTTAACACTCCCTCAGAGAGGGACAGCTGGTTCATGTTTATTTAATCCCATTATCCAAAGACACTTCTACATCATCATCCACAGTTATGGGTCAGTTTTAATTTAATATTGGATTATTGAGATTTGTGCTTACTGTGGTTTCATCCATCTGAGCTTTGTTCCCTAAAATGAGAGAAGAAAGTCAATTTCAGTTTCGTTTTAAAATTCAAAATCATTCAATCTTAAATGTACCTTTATGTCTTGTCCTTATATTGACTGTTGCAGCAGTTATTAAAAGCGCTGCTAATCCCACAGAGACAACAATGAACCTCAAAGAAACAAAAAATCTGTCAAACACAAAAAATGTGATTATTAAAATTATTTGGTTGCAGTTTTCTGTTCTGTGTAAATTCCTTTCTTTTAAAAATGTAACAGCATTTTATTAATAAATGTGCAAATTTCTGTGATATGATTTGTATTTAAAAGTATTTATATACAAAGTTAAAGTGAGTTTTCATTTGCATATCATTTCAAAAGCTCAAATAAATTTAAAATAAACAGATATTTATGCAATCAGCTTAATCTTCAGTCCTGCTTTTGAAGGACTCTTCATTGTTGGGGTTGTTTCTGATTTTGTGCTTATTTCAGTTTTTCTGGCTGGATTCTTTGTTGTTTTTGTGTCACCTGAATAAATGAAAAAGTAAAAGCACAAAAGTTTTTCATGTTTCTCATCTGATGTAAACATGAGAAACAATATTCTACTTTCACACTTGAAATATTTAAGTAAATGTTTGATGTGATTTTACTTATATTAACAGCTGATCCTGATCTCACCTGTTTCCTCACCTGATGGCTGACGGTCGAAGGTAAACAGCTGCACTCTTCTTGTGTTAGTGTCAGTCACTTCACATTTCAATATTTTATGACGTGATGAGTATAAATAATTATACTTCAGAAAAGACACAGTGGCAGCGCAGTGAGTCTGTGAAGTCACTATTTCTTTGTTCTCTTTGTCCACATCTCGACCTTCAAGCAGCCACTTCACTGTGTGATGACACTGTTCATATGTCAGCACAGAGCAGCTTAACGTCACCGTATCAGTGTCCTTATGTTCAGTCACTGGTGAACATAATGTAACAAAGTGAGACAAACAGAGCGGAAATTAGTCAAGTTATCTTAATCAGTTTCAGTATGATTATTGAACATTTTATGTCCTGAAAAGATTTGAACTGAAAATATTTTGATGTAAATACTCACAGGTAATAACAGAGAGACGAGCCAAAGACTGATGAACCTGAGTGTGTTTAGATGGTGTTTCCTCGACTTCATATTGTTGACAGTAATAAAGACCAACATCCTCGACTGTGAGCTTCTTTATAAGCAGAGAACAGTTCACTGTAACTCTCAGTCTGTCTGATTTAGTTTTAGCTTGTTCACCAATCTGTCCAAGTGTGATCAGCTCTACTGTTGTTGGTTTGTTTCTCAGAGTAAACGTCCACGTAGTCCCATCACAGTTATTTTGGTCGTCTAACACATTTACACAAGGCAGTGATGTCATCTCCAACTTTCATAAACATGGAGGCTTCAGTTACAGATACTGTTGAGAAGATTGAAGAGAAATATGATAGACATTAGAATACAGCACTTTTACAGTTAGAGTGAAGATATTTTAGACACAAGTTCATAAACAGAGCATGCTCAGCTCTCTTATTTACTGTAAAGGTTGTTGACTGTAATAATATGAACAATATTTAGTTTGACTGCTATTTAAATGTTTCCTGTATTCTTACCTGCAATTTGAATCATCAGCATCAGACATGAAAACATTTGAATCCATCTGAATTCATCCATCGTGCTTCTCTGTCTCACTTCTTTCTTGTTCTTGATCTCGACTGTCACACCCTCTGAACTGTTGACTCTGTAAGACTGTTTGTACTTCCTGTCATCAGTGAGATGCCACTTCCTCATCACAGCTTTAGGGATCCAGTTGTTATTTTTGCTGATGATAATGTTTCATAGGTTGAGTATGTCAGCTTTTCATGTGTCTGAAATTCATGATTTTTATAAACATAATTTATTGTAATGAGAAATCACATTCAGCAGGTGCACTTTGTGTCTATTCCCACAGAGCATTTGTGACAGACTGACAGTGATTTAAATACTGATTGTTAGGATGAATTGAAGATGATTAACTGATAAACAGAATCCAGTCAAGCTATTTGGTGATTGGACTCTGATGGCCTTCACGGCTGATTGGATTCCAGCTGATGAAAGAATTTAGGCAGGACCCCCCACAGTCCAGACATGGTGGTGGTTAAGATGGAGAATTGGATGGAGCACTGAGTAACATGTCTGGAAGGGAGATTGAAAGATGAGCAGGGAGATTTAAAGTACATGAAGTGGAGGCTGATTGTCTTGAAGAAGGCCGGGAGAAAGACGATTGGACTTGACCAGTGATGTCAGCAATCAGCTGGACAGTGTTCGAAAGTGGAAGTGATGAAAAGCTCTGGCCACTAAACACCCAGGAAGTAGACAGAAGTGTGATTATAAATCTTCCTCACTGAACTCGTGAAGGCTGAACTTAAGCTTCATGTGTTTCACTCCCTGAAAATAAACAGACGACTGAGGAAGTTGAATGTGTGAAGTTTAAGATAAATGTTTCTATTAATGCAGCTTCTCTTTCTTTAAAATGTAAGAAATGAAAGCACATAACAAGGTTCTGTTGAAGGGTCAAACACCTCCGCCACCACAGTTGGACTTTTGATGTCTAATAGATCATTTGATTACACAGCTGCAGCTACAGAACATAAAGCAGGTCTGAGACGCTCCTCTTCCTCATTGTTGAACTGAAGACGTTTCTGAGAACTGAAAGTGTTTTGGTGAGAGTGTGGCTACAACAGCAGCAGAGCTCATGAGGTTTGACTTTATAATAACGGACAGTTAAACATCAGAAACACAAACTATTATCACAATTGTTGAACGCTAACAGTTTGAAATCGGTTTAAGGGTTTAGAGAGTTTGTGTTCAGTCTTTCACAGTTGTGTGAGGAGAGCAGGAAGGAGGCAGGACAGACTCAAACTATCTGTTGGTGTTTTATTGATATATTTAAAACAGAAATTGTGACCAAGCAAGCAGAAGATGTGTACCAGGGTTGTGAAGCAAAGGTTTCTGCAAAGGACACATCTGTGCATCCTTGATTATAACTCCTGCAGCAAGTCTCCTCTCCTCTCTTTCCTCTGAGTTAAAACATCCTTTAACATGGTTTACTTGGTTTACTGAAAATGATTTGCAGCTCATGAGCAGGAGGACACAGGAGATGAGGAGGCACAAAATTGAAAATTGAGACAAGTCTTGGGAGGGGTGTGATTAACAGGTGACTGTGCAAATACTGGAAAACTGAGGACCTCTAGCGGATAAAAGGAATAATACACAAAAAAAGTGCTCAAACCTCAGCTGTGAGTGTTTAAAATTTGTTCTGCAAAAATAGAACCAAATTAATAGAAATACACTTTTTCCAGATTATTGTAAAAAGAATATTCAAGATATTGATTCAGATTCTATTTAATCATCATGAAAGACATGTTATAAAACTCATACTGGACTTTTGACACAGCACATATTTCACTTACACAAACTATAAAGGCATTAAAGGCATTTAACAACAGTCATATTATAATAGAGGATTAAGACTTGAATACACATCTTCTATCAGATTAAAATAACAACAGCGTGAAACAACTGTTAACATTGCTTTAAAGTTCTCATCTAGTTTATATTTACCTATAAAACCAGATGAGATGACATTGATAATATAACAGCAGTTTTCTCTGCTGAGTTGATGTTGCTGATCAGTGGCTGGACGACAAAAACAAAACATAATCAGAAAAATGTATTAATCCCTAAAGAAATGTGGTTACACAATGATAATAACATCATAAATGTTGCTTTGGCTCATTGACCTCAGGTATTTGAATTTCTCCACCTATATTACCTCTACTCCCTGCAGCATCTCTGTTAAACCTGTCTCCCTCTCATTCACACAACTTCTCTCCAGAACACTCCTCCACCGCTACAGGCCGTCTTTCACCTGTTTCTTAATGTTGTCCACAAACATAATAGACCAGAGACTCCTGCCTGACCTCAACTGTCAACCTACTCATCATCATAAAAATGAGAACAAAATAAAGAGCATAGATTCCTTTCAGTACTTTGGATTTCTTTTCTTTTGACAGAGGAAAAATTCAAAATAAGATGAACAGTAAAAACAGGTAATGAATAATAAAAATAGAAGCTAAGGAAGATCTTCAGAACACAAATTTGAAACTCAAATACAACTCAAAACTCTAGGACCATGGCACTGAATCCTGTGTGCTGTTCAATAGTCTAGCAATAGCAATAGTTTTAGTTGTATGTTTTCTATCCAGCCTTCTCTTAGAGCAACTGCTCATATCCATAGCAAAGAACTCCTGGTACCAATTATATTTTCATTTAAAAAAAAAAGAAAAATAAGTGTATTATAATGTAGCTGGGCACTGTCCCAAAAACTGGTGTTTCTTTAAATCTGTTGGACCCATAAACAATATTCAAAAACTGTCTTTCCATTAAATGCAAATTCTTTTTTTTTTTTTCAACAGCTTGAACTATGTTATTTTAAAATTGACAGTAGAGCAGAAGTCACTGCATCATTTCATCATCAACACGAACCTGAAAAAAGCTGTCTGATATATAGATAAAATAATAACAAACAAACATACAGATATCACTAAACAAAACACCTTATCTTGGTTTTCTAGGTGTTGCTGATGGTGACATAGGAAACTTCAGGATCCACCTAAACAATGAAGAGAAAAACATGCTGACTCCTCAGTAATATCCATCCACTTATCCTTTTCAGGGTCGCGGGGGGTGCTGGAGCCTATCCCAGCTGTCATAAGGCGAGAGGCGGGGTTCACCCTGGACAGGTCGCCAGTCTGTCGCAGGGCCAACACACAGAGACAGACAACCAGTCGCACTCACATTCACTCCTGCATTCACACCTATGGGCAATTTAGATTTTTCAATTGACCTATACCTTTAGAAGTGCTTGTATGAATGGGTGAATGAGGCATGTTGTTTACAGTGCTTTGACTACTCTGGGAGAGTAGAAAATTGCTATATAAGAATCAGTCCATTTACCAATAAAAAAAAACCCTGCAAAACACACAAAACAAAATAGAAATAAGAAAAATGGTAACAGACATAGGGGAAAAAACGTAAATAGGAAAAAACAGATTTCCAAAAGCAAAGGGAAGTGTTTCTGGGGAGACAATAACCCGACGGACCAGTTGCAGGAAGCCAAAACATGCTAGGTGTGTTTTATCATGATTCATATAATACTGATGATGGATTTTTAGGCTAATAGTTAGGCTAACACATATACCACTCATCTTTTCTTTCCTCACAACACCGATAAATCCTCCACTTCTTTTAAGTGTCTCCCAGCGCAATTCTTAGCATATTTTGGTTCCTGCAACTGGTCCATCGGGTTATTGTCTCCCCAGAAACACGTTGTGCTTTTGGAAATCTGTTTTTTTTCCTATTTCCGTTGTCGTTTTTCCTCTTTTCGTTGTGTTTTGTGTGCTTTTGCAGCATTTTTCTTATTGCTGGTGTTTTCTTAAGTTGCAGTGGCCTCTCAGGGCCACCGTACAACTGAGTTCCTAGTCTCCACTATGGCCTGATCTCCTCATGTGTATTTAAAGCCCCAGTTTGCTTCTGTTCCATGTTATGTTCTATGTTCCTTAGAGGCTAGTTTGTGAGTTCCAGGTTTTTAGTGTTGCCTGAATTATTTTGTGTTTTGCATTTTGGCCTGCTAAGGTCAGCAATAAAGCTGCTTTTTGAGTTTAACATGGATTTGAGTTCTGCACTTGGATCCTACTTTGCCAACAGCTATCCTTGAAAATATGTCTCACTGTAATGCAACATAAACAACTCTTCATTCATCAGTTTAATTTCTCAGAAATGATGTCTCAAGATATTGCATTTGTGTTTTGACCTCTTACTTCAGGTTTTACGATTCATGGTGTGGTCTACTGATTTTATTTTTGGCCTAACTTTCTTATCTTTTGGATGCTTTTTCGGTTAGTGTCATGCATTTACAATTTTTTAGAGAATAAGAAGAAGTGTTTTTAACTCTGGGTATAGTGGGTGATCTCACAGAGTTCTGATTGGTTTGAGTCTCTGCAGGGTTTGAACTCAGTCCCTGAAAAACAGACAATAGTGCGGTTACATCTGGTGGAAAAGCATTTCTATGAAGGCAGTTTAGTTCTTGTTAACACTCCCTCAAAGATGAGCGGTTTATTTAATTGTCTTTTTAGTGGCAGATATAGGAATATTTAATTATATGTTTCAAAACTCACAGGATTTTCATTCTTCTGCATTTTGTTTCCTGGAAAGACAAAAACAGTCAACTCTAACATTCATAGAACAACTTACAAATGTTGTATCTGTAAATGTTCTCACCTTTCATTCTTTTCCTTATAATGAAACACATGGCTGTTATCAGCAGTGCGACCAAACCAATAGCTCCATTGATGTACCACGAAATAGCTGCGATAAAGCAGACAAAACAAATTTGAAACATTTTTGCATGTTAATGTTTGAAAAACGTTTCACACCATTTAACAGCCATGATACTCAAGTGAACAATGTTTCCTGCCAAAACCACACCATCATATCAAATGTTACATCTTATGTTTCCTATAGGATAGGCAAGTGATTTTCTGTCATCAAAATGTAAATAATATTCATTAGGAAAAAAGATGTAAACTAAAGTATGAACTCTCCTTAAAACTCTAAAAGAAAACGTGTTTTTCCTGCTTAATCTGTCACGGCGAGTGAGAGGAGCCGTGTGGAGGAGGAAAAGGAGGATCCACACGCAGGCAGTCGTGAAGGTGTAAAAGGTGATTTATTGAACACAAAAGGAGAGGCAAACGGCAACACGGAGAACTAAACTATACTGGGAAACAACTAAAACTACAAAGCACAAACCTGAATGAGAAGAGGAGAATGATGATGGACAGCAGGGAGAACACACGGGTGAGACATGGTAGATACACAGATGAGGCAGGGTGGAATACACAGACGGACCAGCAACTACAATGACGGAGGACATGACTTAAATACACCCAGAGAAACACAGGGGAATTACACACAGGTGGTGGACACAGCTGGGAATGATCAACAAGACGAGACAGAGGTAAAACTGAACACACTCACATGAGACCCAGACCTTCACAATAAAACAGGAAATGAGAACACCACACCAAGACGCAGACCTGACACTGAGAGACAGACAGAATGACACATGGAACCCGAACTAAACTAAACGTGAGATACAACCGAGAACAATTCCTTAAACATGAAACTCAAATAATAAACATCATAATCATCATCATCATAAACACAACAAGAGAACAAGAAAACAATCCCTGATGCAAACTAAAACCAAAACATAATAACCTCAAACATGGAATAACAAAAACATGAAACTCCACATACTGGGTCCAACGGACCCAGACCCGTGACATAATCATCATAATCTTACGTGATTTTGAAGGATTGCTGATTGTGTTTGGTTCTGATTTTGTGCTGCTTTCAGTTTTTCTCGCTGGTTCCTTTGTTGTGTTTGCTTCAGCTGAATAAATGACAAAACCAAACCAAAAAGTTTGTCATTATTTCACAAGTTGTTAATGAAAAAAAAGATCTTAAAAATGTAAAATCTATCAAACTAATATTTGAGGTCATCTTAAACAGTTGATCGTGAGCTCACCTGTTTCCTCACCTGAGGGCTGAGGGCTGAAGGTAAATGGCTGCACTCTTCCTGTGTCTGTATCAGTCACCTCACACTTCACTGTGTTGTATCCTGCTGAGTAAATAGGGTAATACTTTATAACAGAGAGAGAACATTTCACCTCAATAATCAATCTGTCTGGTTTAGTTGTGGCCTTTTCACCGATCTGTCGAAGGTTGATCAGCTGTGCTGTTAGTTTCTTGAAATAAAAACACATTTAGTACCATCACAGTTATTCTGGTCATCACATTTAGACGAGGCTGAATGACGTCATCAACAATCTTCATTGAAGAAAACCAATAAAAAACATTAGAATACAGCACTTTTTACAATAAGAGTGGAAATCAATTTAGAAACAACTTTATAAACATGCTTCCCTGAAACAGCAGATCATGCTCAGCTGTCTTATTCATGTTATTGGTAAGTGATTGTAATAATATTGATACGATTATTATTTGACTGCTATAAAAATGTTTCCTCTATCCTTACCTACAATCTGAATCATCAGCATCAGACATGAAAACATTTGAATCCATCTGAATTCATCCATTCTGCTTCTCTGTCTCACTTCGTTCTTGTTCTCAGTCTCAACTGTCACAGTCTCTGAACTGATGACCCTTCAGGACGGTTTGTACTTCCTGTCATTTGTCATGTTTCACCACAAATTTAGCAATTTTTAGTCGTCTCTCATTTATGTTGATGATAATGTTACACAGCTGGAGTAAATCAGCTTTTCTGAAACATTTTTTCTAAAGGAAATTTATATGAAGACTTGGCAGGTTCATATTTTTGTCATTCTCTCAGTTGATTTGTGACACTGATGTGTTTGACATAGAAAAGAAAATAATGAATAAAGAAGTCGAATGTGTGATATTTTTTGGAATAATGCAGCTCCCCTTTTTAAATATTTTAAATCAGAAGGCGCATGACAGTTAATGTGTCAGACTCAACTCCTTAACCAACATAAGTGAGATGAATTGATTTTACAACTGCAGGTACAGGAAATATAGCAGAAAATGCTATTGGAGTGAAACCCAACAGTTCCTCACCGTTAATCTTAAGTAATTTCCCCCTGATGAGGTCGAGAGGAAGTGTGTTCGTTACAATGTGGTGTGCTCATTTTACTGTTTTTTTAAGAATCTGCTGTTACAAGTGAAAATCTAAAAAGATTAAGGGAAGGTAAAGCCCCCAAATGTTTTGGGTTCGTAGCGACACTCTTGGTTTCTGACAGAAAACGGTAAGTGGTGAGAATAGAGGCTGTGGTTCAGGGGTTATCAGCAGTAGCATTTAACAATAATCTGTGAAATTGGTAAATAAGTATGCTCATTAATATGTTATAGATAATATATTAATATGCTCGTCAATATGCTCTAGTGTTTAAAACCCTAGAGTTCAGCAAATTAAATTCAACAAATATATCATGAACACATTATTTGTGATAACCAGTGTTTCAGTCACAGGCCTGTCGGTATTATTCAAGTTACACAGTGGATTTTTTTCTTTTGGCTAAATACAAAATAAGAACAGTAAAAACAGGACACCCAAAATCAAAATCCAGCTTGACGCAAGGAAGATAAGATTAGTTAGGGAAACTATCACAGCAAAGGCAGTAAACTAAAAAGGGCAAACAAGACACAAATTGGGAGGCAGAAACCGGTGAATGTAAATACACCCAGCTCAAGGCAATCACGGCAGAGTTGGCAAAGGTGTTAGTAAAGCTACCAAGAAATTAAAGAAAACTAACCAAAATAAAATAGGAAATGAAAAAAGACAAATAAATCTAGAGACCAGGCAAACACCTAATGAGCCAGGCATTCATTTAGAGCAAAACTAGTTGTGGGTAGATAACAAATGAATAGAAAAACATTTTATCTCCAGATGACATTATTGTAAGCAATAAAAAGGAAGAAACTGATACAGATTTAATGGTATTTAACGGTCAATAAACTCACGCTACAAAACCCATAACGGTCATTTAGAAATCTAAAACAAACAAAAGCCGAGCGCTACCCCCAACTCACTAATTGAATAAACAAGAAAAAAAATGATAGAAAATAATAAGGCAGTTCTCTCTTTCTGCTTCAGTGCTTAGTTAAAAGTCAAATTATCAACACACTAAATACAAAACTTGGCAGTTCTCTGAAATCACACACCCAGATCTGTCATAGATGGTTTGGAGGCCAAGGACGGGCCTGCTGCTGCTGTCAGCTACTGCCGGGGAGACTGCTGGAGAGGATTTTTAAAACAGCCACTTGATGATGGAACCAATCAGCAGCTGCCAGCAAAATCCAGCCACTGTGATTCAAAAGATGGCCAGAGCCGTAACAATAGGATTAAATCTATTAAACTAGATAAGATTATACTGATAATACAACAGCAGTTTTTTTCTGCTGAGCTGATGTTGTGGATCAGTGGTATCTGACAGAAACACCAGAGCCTCCAGTGCTTTCATACTTTATTGAAACATCATCTTTATCATAATGTACCTGTGAAAAACAAGCAAAAAACCCAAAACCAAATGTATCAGATTGTGAGACAAATAAATTGGCATTGTGTTTATTATTACCTGTGGTTTCGGTTATATTCTTTCCATTAGTTCTTAGTTTTCTTTTCTTTTGTGTTTTTGAGTGTTAGGTTGAAATTGTTAAATGTTACCATTATTGTACTGCCAAGGTCTCCCCTTCCTAGCAAGTAAAAACCCGGTTAAAGCTGTTCGTCTTGCTTTGTTCACGGGAACAAGTCTGAACTAGCGGGCCTGCTGAAGCGCAGACCCAACATTGAGTGTTTCTTTTCTCTCTTTATTTTACTGAGAGGAGAAAATGCACCACAATGACGTCCAACAAAACAAACTATATAATCTGAGAGGTTTTTTATGCAGTTATTTTCACTTTTATTTTGAAGGTTTGTCACATGGCTTTTTGTGTTATTGCTTCCTACTTTAACCGACCTTATCTGTGCTTTTCATCTTTCTCCCTGTTTTGTAAATATTCCAGAGTTTTCCTTGTCCCTTTCTCCTGCTGGATTTACTGGATTTTGTATTGTGTCTGTGTTTTTTACTTTTCTCTGTGTTTGCATGCGAGATAAACATAACTTCACTGTTAATTTATAAGCAGTGTTAATTTAATTTTACAAAACTCTCACGTATGGTTTTTAATATCCTCCCAGTTGTAGACATCTGACTCTCGATTATCTGCTGAACCACTTAAACTCAGGAAATCCAAAATAATCTCATGAACATCATCTGCAGTTATTAGAAAATAACAAGGATGAGAAAAACAACCAAAAGACTTTTAACTTGCTGAGTTACTTACTGTGGTTTGATCCATCTGTGTTTTCTGACCTAAAATGAGATAAGACATTTTTTCTGTTTCAAATCAAACTTAAAAATCATTCAAATTCCTCAATATTAAATTTACCTTTAGTTCTGCTCCATGTGTTGACTGTCACAGCAGTGATTAAAAGTGCTGCTAAACCCACTGAGACAATAATGAACCTCGAAGATACAGAAACATCTGAATAAAAGAAAACATCCAAACTTGGCATTACATAATAAAAAATCAATAACTTTATATCAAACAAATATTTTAAAATAAATGTGATTATATCTCATGAAACATTTTCATTTTTTCTTCTTATGTCGTCCTTATTTAGGTTCTTCATTTATTTAATCTGGCACATTTAAATCTAAATTATTATGTTCCACTAAATATTATGATTAAAAAGGATTACAAGAGTATACATGACATAAGGATGTGTTATGTAAGTACCTTGTGAATCATCCTTCATTGTTGTTGTGGTTGTTTCTGCTTCAGTTGTGTATCTCTTGGTTTTTCTTGTTGGTTTCTGTGTTGTTTTTTTGTCATCTGAATAAATGAAAAAAGAACAATCAAAAGTTTTTTCACATTGTTCGCGTGTTAGAAATACATCCATCCATTCGCTTCCGCTTATCCTTCTTAGGGTCGCGGGGGCTGCTGGAGCCTCTCCCAGCTGTCATAGGGCGAGAGGCGGGGTACACCCTGGACAGGTCGCCAGTCTGTCGCAGGGCCAACACACAGACAGACAACCATTCGCGCTCACATTCACTCCCGCATTCACACCTATGGGCACTTTGGATTAATCAATTAACCTATCCCCACAAGCTGACAGAGGCGAGGCTGCCGGACACTGGCGCCACCGGGCCCTCTGACCACCACCAGTAGGCAACAGGTGAAGTGTCTTGCCCAAGGACACAATGACCGAGACTGACGGAGCCGGGGCTCGAACCGGCAACCTTCCAATTACAAGACAAACTGCCAACTCTTGAGCCACGATCGCCCCAAAATTATAAACACAACAAAAGCTATTTTGCCCAAACACCTGAAATACATCTAATTAATATTTTAGCTATTTTTAGTTGTTTTAAACAGCTGATCGTGAGCTCACCTGTTTCCTCATCTGAGGTCTGATAGCTAAAGGTAAACAGCTGCACACTTCCTGTGTTAGCATCAATCACTTCACACTTCATTTTCTCATATCTTGATGGATAGATATAGTGAGACTTCCAAAGGGTCACAGTAGTGGAGCAGTCAGTCTGTGAGGTCAGTATTTCTTTGTTATCTTTGTTCATATCTTGACGTTTAATCAGCCAATTCACGGTGTGATGACACTGTCCAATAATGGGTCAACGACGAAAAGAGCATTTGTTCTACAACAGTTTCTGAAAATGAGAGAGAGTAAACTCAAACTAAAAAAAAGATTAACCTGAGACAGTGAACCAGAGCGTTAGGTTGTATTTCTCCTAATTTGTACTGTAGGCATGAATAAAAAGAACCACTTCCCAAATGTGAGCTTCTTAATAACCAGAGAAACAGTTCGCTGTAAAACTCAGTCGGCGGATGTGACTTTGTCTGTCCGAGGGTGATCAGCTTCTACGACTGTTGTTTTGATATGAAATAACATTGAAACAAAGGTCCACTCAGTACTGTCAGCAGTTATTCTGCTCATGCTATCACAGTTTAGAGACCAAGCAGAGTGACGTCATTCTCCAACTTTCATCATCATAAAATGGATATTTCAGTTTCAGGATACTGTTGAGGAAGATTGATGAGAAATAGTGAAAGATAAATTAGATGCAGGCAGTTTTACAATCAGAGCGAAGATTTTAGACGCGGGTCTGTAAACATGTCACATATTTCCCTAAAACAACAGTACATGCTCAGCTTTCTTATTTACTGTAAAGTTTATTGACCATAGTAATACTGATAATATTTAGTTTTGTTGCTAATAAAATGTTTCCTGTATCCTTACCTGGAATCACAATCATCAGCATCAGAGATAAAAACATTTGAATCCATCTGAATTCATCCATCGTGCTTCTCTGCCTCACGTCTTTCTTGTTGTCGATCTCAACCGTCACAGTCTCTGAACTGATGACTCTTTAAAACTATTTTTACTTCCTGTCATTAGTCAGATCTCACTTCCTCACTGCAACTTTAGTCATTTGTAGTTCTTTCTTTCTTCTTGTTGATATTGAGTATGTGAGCTTTCTCTGAAATTGATGAATACATTTAAATATTAGACAAAGATGACACAAGTAAACACAAAATGCAATTCCTAAATGAAGTTGTTTATTATTAAGAGGGGGAAAACCTATATGGCCCTGTGTTAGACCAAGTTAAATGTGCGACAGTGTCAAAGTGCTATAGACAAGGGTGCAGGGATCAGGTCTCCAGGGAATCTGCAGGGAAAAGCAGGGGGAACACACTCACTCTCCTTCTGTCTCTCTTGGCGTCTCACCAGTCTCTCACTCCTCTCTCGTACCAGAATTTCTGTAAGGAACAAGGGCAGGTCCAGGGTGTCTGTACACAGGGAAACGACGTGTTAGCACAAGATTCAAAATCCAAGAGAACTAGATTACGAGTGTTTTGTTTTCTGTAATGTTTATATCATATTGCACCACTAGAGGGTGGTGTCGCAAAATAAGAGTAAAGCGGAGTCGGTAAAGGTTTAGAGATAGAATACAGTTAGATGGCTAGCTGATAACTGATGTGTGTCACTGCTACCTCTTCGATGTTAGTCTGTGCTGAATTCATTAAAGAGCACTGTTCTTCATGAGGATTGGTTATTACCGCCCACCATTACATTTTGGCGACGAGTAACCCTGCGTGTTTTTTTTTCTCTGCTTTGAGTTTTTTGCCGAGTCATCATGACTGCAAACGTCCATCCGCCACCGATGTTTTTGCCTTGCCCTGCAGACCCTCCTTTGCCATTCAACATGTGCATGCGTATGTTCAACAATTATTTGCTTGTGATCAATGCAACAGGGAATGCTTGGCCTGAAGCACGAAGAAGAGCTACTTTACTTCACTGCTTAGGAACTGAGGGACAAAGGATTTTCTACTCACTGCCAAATAGAGGTGACACTTTCGCCTCTGCTGTTACTGCCCTAGAACAATACTTTTCACCCAAGGTAAATGTTGTTGTGGAAAGACATGCTTTCAGACAGTGAACACAAGCTTCACATGAGACTGTTATCCAGTATGTGGCCAGCTTGCGTGACCTTGCTTCTAAATGTGAGTTTGATGACAGGACAGAAGAAATGATCTGTGATCAGCTAGTTGAACATGTGTCTAGCCCCAGCATAAGAGAAAGACTCTTGCTGGAACCTGATTTGACACTAGATAAAGCTGTTACACTGGCAACACAAATGGAATCTGCAGTTCAACAAGCTAAATCCATAGCTGCAGACAGTAGTACCCCAGTCCAAGCTGTGCAGTCTCACTCGCACTCCAAGCAGAGGAAACATAAATACAATGCTCACCCTGCAAAGCCATGTCATGCAACAAAAACATCTAAGAATTGTTTTAGATGTGGTTCAAACAGTCATTTAGCCAACTTTCATCAGTGTCCTGCTGCCAAAGCTACTTGTAAACTGTGTCATAAAATTGGACATTTTGCTCGTGTCTGCTGCTCATCCAAGACAAGAGATGTACGGGAAGTCCATTTACCAAAACTCACAGTCCTTTACTTAACAGATCCTTCTCATGCATCAAAAGGATTGCAATGCAGCATAAATGTGAGCACACCTACGTCATCAGCTAAGGATATTGCACTGATTGTGGACACAGGTTCTGCAGTTTCTATCCTGCCTAACCACATCTACGAAGAGCACTTCAGTGGTACGCCACTAAAACCACCTGACCTTCAACTAGTTACATACACGAAGAAAACAATCCCTGTGTTAGGCTGCCTGCAAGTCACAGTGAGCAGAGGAAATGCATCTGCCTCAGCTGTGTTCTTTGTTGTAAGGAAAGGAACTCCTCTTCTTGGAAGAGATCTGATGGAAGCGCTGAATGTCAGCATTGCAGGCAATACCGTTCTACCTCCATGTACTGATCCTACTGCTTCTGTGATGTCTACAAATCCGTCACCTGCTTCTTGCATCCCTGCCTTTGTGCATAAAGTGAAAGTTGACCCAACAGTCAAACCTGTGCGTCAGAAGCTGCGACGTCTCCCGTTTGCTGTGAGGGCTTCAGTTTCAGCAGAACTGGATCGTTTACTCAAAGCTAGTGTTATTGAACGGATTGATGCATCACCATGGGTATCCCCAATTGTTGTCACAGGACGGAAAACTGGTGGAAT
The DNA here is from genome assembly GCF_900408965.1 of Simochromis diagramma. Lineage (NCBI taxonomy): Eukaryota > Metazoa > Chordata > Actinopteri > Cichliformes > Cichlidae > Simochromis > Simochromis diagramma. The sequence goes on from NW_024387397.1 coordinate 186,000, forward strand.
AAGGCTGTGTGCAGACCTCCGTGAACCAAACAAAGCTGTGATCACTGATTGCTACCCCTTACCACATGTGGATGAATTGTTTGCCAGCTTACAGGGTGCAAAAGTGTTTTCTACAATTGATCTTGCAAATGCATACTACCAGCTGCCCCTGCATGAAGGTAGCAGAGATTTGACAGCATTCATTACACATGATGGACTCTTCAGATTCTGTAGAGTACCTTATGGACTGGCCTCTGCCCCCTCAGCTTTTCAGAAAATGATGGCTGAAATCCTTAAAGACCTCCCAGGTGTCCAAAACTACCTGGATGACCTTATTGTCTACAGTAAAAGTGCAGCTGAGCATGACCAAAACCTTAGCACTGTCCTGCAGAAGCTCAAAGATGCTGGACTTGTGCTTAACGAAAACAAATGCCATTTTAGGAAGACATCGCTACGCTTCCTAGGTCATGTTGTCACTGCTGATGGCATTCTTCCTGATGAGGAGCATATTGATGCTGTTTTGAGAGCCCCTCCCCCATCTGATGCTGTTGCTCTGAGATCCTTCCTGGGCTTGGTGTCATGGTACTCCAAGTTCTTGCCAAACTTTGCAACTGTTGTAGCCCCTATGCGTGCCTGTGCTAACGACAAGAACACCTTCACATGGACTTCAGATGCACAAGTGAGCTTTGAAGAAGTAAAAAAACTCCTGGTGAATAGCACTGCACTGGCACTGTTTGACCCTGCCTTGCGTGTCGTGATCTCTACTGATGCAAGTGACTATGGGCTTGGTGCTGTATTTGCTCAAGTGCAACCTGATGGCACAGAAAAACCTGTGGCGTTTGCTTCCCGCACACTGTCTGCAACAGAAAAAAAGTACTCAACTGTTGAAAAAGAAGCTTATGCTTGTGTGTGGGCTGCAGAGAAATGGAGAACATATTTGTGGGGCTGACGTTTTACTCTGCGGACAGACCACCAAGCTCTGACAACACTGCTGAGCACCAAAGGGATTAATAGGGCTGGAATGCGCATCGCCCGCTGGTCTGCCCGCCTCCTGTGTTTTGACTATGATGTTATTTACCGCCCAGGTTCTCAGAACTATACAGCTGACTGTCTCTCTCGCCTGCCCCTGCCTGTTTCTTCCCATCCTACATCGGATGCAGATCATGAAATGGTAGCCCAAGTTTCTGCTGCCATGTCCTCTCTTCCTGTTGCGGACTTTGACTCTGCCTGTTCAACTTGCCCTGAACTGGTTGCTTTGCGTTCGCAAATACAAAGTGGCTGGCCTGCCTCAATCAAAACACTCGATGTCACGCTTGCACCTTACTACAAAATCCGTAATGAACTCTCAACCCTAAGTGATTATGTTCTCAGAGGCTCAAGGCTCATTGCACCACTTTCAGTGAGACCTAAACTCATTGCACTGGCACATGAAAGTCACCAAGGGATTGTGCGCACAAAACAAAGACTACGAGATCTCTACTGGTGGCCAAAAATGGACTCACAAGTTCAGTCTGCCATAACCTCATGCCTCCTCTGTCAGTCCAATGACAAAACTGCACATACTAACCCTGCTCCTCTCCAACCCGTCCCACTGCCTGATGGACCGTGGAAAAAACTTGGTCTTGACATTGTTGGGCCTTTTGATACTGCTATACCTGCTTGTAGATATGTCATAACATTGACTGACTACTACTCCAAATGGCCTGAGCTTGCCTTTTCACCTTCTGCTACTACTGATGATGTCATTCAGTTTCTCTCATCTGTCTTTAGTCGTCATGGCAACCAAGAGAACATCGTGACTGACAATGGTACACAGTTCACCTCTGTAATGTTCACCTCATTCCTCCAGAATAGAGGCATCTCCCACAGCAGAACATCTGTCTACTACCCAGCTTCAAACGGAGCAATCGAACGGTTTCATCGTGCCCTCCGCACCTGTATCCAGACAGCAATCCAGCAGTCAAAACCATGGAAGGCGACTGTGCTGGATTGGCTTCAGGTTTACCGTGCAACACCACATGCAACTACTTCTCTCTCTCCCTATGAACTCCTGTATGGCAGGAAGATGCGTACTAAACTGGATGTCCTCCCTTTGCCTCCTGCTGTGTCTCCACTGGATGACGTTGCACGTCACTCAGTTCAGAAATATCAGTTGAAAATGCAACGTTACACTGATGGTAGGCGTCACGCACGGAAACCTTCTTTTCTACCAGGAGAGAGTGTGAGGATAAGGAAACCCCACCATGTTCCCAAAGGACATCCCAGATTTACCCCTCCTGTAACAGTAACAAAAGCCAAAGGCTCGAATGCCTTCTTGCTGAGTAATGGAAAGATTTGGAATGCCACTCATCTAGCACGTTGTCGCCCTGTGACTGAAAAGAACGCTGACACTGCTAGGTTGCACCACACCCAGACTGGCTCACCTACTGCCAGAAGACTGCCCCGCGTCAAGTACAAGCCTCGTTGGCACAAAGACTATATTGTACCATAATAGGTTGCTTGAAAAGGACATTAGAGAAATGTCATTACTTGTTCTATTTTGGGTTTAAGAAGAACTGATTTCCTGCCACCAATGCACTAAGAAAAAAATTGTAATGGAAAAACTGGAATAATTTCTTTTCATTTTACAATTTCAGGCTTATTTAGCTTTTCTAGTTGTAGTATTCTGATGTTATGACTATTGCGACATTTAAGTTCACCAGTGTATGTTTGGTTTGCTAAACAGTGAATTACTTGATTTCTGTACTACGCTATTTGGTGAACTCTTTTTATAAAGAGAGAGGAGATGTTGTGTTCTGTAATGTTTATATCATATTGCACCACTAGAGGGTGGTGTCGCAAAATAAGAGTAAAGCGGAGTCGGTAAAGGTTTAGAGATAGAATACAGTTAGATGGCTAGCTGATAACTGATGTGTGTCACTGCTACCTCTTCGATGTTAGTCTGTGCTGAATTCATTAAAGAGCACTGTTCTTCATGAGGATTGGTTATTACCGCCCACCATTACATAGTGTCCTAGCCAGGACTTCACTAACATGAGTCAAGCAACAATCCAGCAAAGAGCAGTCTAACTTCTTCCCGTAAGTAGAGGCCGGTTAATGAGACGCAGGTGTTCACCATCTCCCAGGTATGTAGGCCAAAGGCGGGAGCCCACAATGGCCTCCGCCCAGGCGATAGAGGGAGAGAAAAGGAGAGAAAAACAATACCAAAGCCCACTTGTAGCAGAATATTTCTCAGGCAGACGGTGACACTATAGTTTTTAAACATAACAAAAATCAGACGACGACTGGTTTGATTTAACTGTGGTGATGTTTAGATTGCTCGAGTTGAAAAACGTGTTGCCGTCCAGTTTGTGTGAAGTCAGCATTACAAAGAAAATGCAACAACCTATTAACAAAAAGTCCTTATATTTACTGTGATAGTTGACCTGCTGCACTCTTGGTCTTAAAGCAAATTAGTGTTGTTTTAAGCTTTAGAAAATGAGAAACAGTAATGTTAAATATATATGTATCACAATGGAGTGGACTTTGAGAGATAGTCTTATCTACTCTGCAGCATAAGCTGAAAAACCAAGGCAGGATCCATGAAGCTGAAACACGTCAGCAGAAGGAGGAAAAGGTGGTGAGGCAGGAAAAAGAGACTAAGAAGGTACCTCAGACCACCAGGGTGGAGAGAGACTCACGGTTGAATTATGAGGTACGGTAAGCCTGAAAAGACAGGAGTGCTTCAGCTCGCTGTGTCGTTGTCAAAGAATGACAAAGAAAGAATCTAGTTGTCGTCCTGCAGAGGCAGCCCTCTCCGCCCATCCCAACCTTGCAGAAAAAGCTGGCAAATCTTGCGCCATCTAGGCCCTCTGTTTTTAGCCAGCGCTCGTCTAGAACTCTGAGTAACTCATTGCAAGGACAGCAAATTTTTTCACATTTTGCCCTGTATGACAACTCTATAAATAAAAAAAAAAAAATGCATTCACAGAATTGCTCAGTGTCAGCACCAAACCACCCACCACCCAATGAAATTCCCAGCCAGCAGGGTAAGATTTGTGCAAATTATAAACCTTTATTTTCCTGATCCCTGCCCTGCCTTCAGTCCCCTGTCGTGCTTCAGATGATCAACAGGAAGTGTTCAGAGTGCTGTCAGCCTTACGTTGGTGTCTGAGGAAAGAGCGGTGACAACTGGAGGTTCAGATGGGTTGCACAGATTCACACGAGACCCACTACAATCTGGTAAACAGGTATTGCAGTCAGGCACCACTGAACAGCAGGATAATGTGTGCAGGCATAAGATGCCAGAACAACAGGGATTTCTATCTTTTGTGCCAGGCTTAGAATCAGTCATTTAGAGACGCTGCTATGTTGAATTTAACCCAGTTAACCCCCAGATGTGGTGAGGCAAAGACACGATACTAACTCTGGGCTGTTAACGTGTGATCTTAATTTGATATTCGTAGTGAAGAATGTATTCAGTACAATGTTTTACAAGACATTTATTCATCTGTGCTTGTATTCAAGTTTACAGCAAATCATCTGAGAAATGCCTTTGAACTGGTGCCTGTTTCTGGGCTTTTCTTTTGTCACAAACTGCTCACAAAGAAGGACGAATGCTTTAGGGAACAAAAGCTTTGGAATGTATTCTGCAAGTACAGGTCAAACATAATAGCCAGCAGAGCACACAAAAGTAGGAGAGACCGGAGATGCCATGGCTTAGTTAGGAGACTGTTTGCTTCAAGGCCACTAGAGGGTGCTGCCATAAAACTACAATAAATGAATTGACCTTTTGACCTGCTCACACTCTTTTATGCAAAACCCTGCTGATGTCACACACACACACACACACACACACACACACAAAGAGATTCTAGGTCTGACCAACCGTCTCCGCCGTGGGCAAAAAGATGACAGTCAATAAAATTCTAAAATTTTATTTATAAACACAATGAATAATAGTTAAAAGTCCAGTGTCCCATTTAGGTACAAAGTAAAAACACACAGTCCAAGGCCAGAGCCAGCTATGCCACAAAGCCAGTTGCACTCCACACGTTGTTCACTTCAACAGGGGTAGCAATTGTCCTCTGAGACCCACCACCCTGTAAGTAGAAAGCCTGCACAGAGCGACAAAATAAGACAATTCACTATATAATTCACAGCCCATCCATCCCAAACATATCAGATCATTAGAGGTTTTGTCACATTACATACCTGCACTGAGAGACAAAATAACACAGCAGTGTTTGTAATGTGGGCTATAAGTAGACTAGCATATCAGTGCAATCAATTACACCTGCCTCCAATTAGTCCAGCCCTTTTACAGTCATTGAGTGGGTGAGAAAACACGAGCAAATCAACCCAAGAGACAAGCAGGAAGACTCTCTGAAGGCTCCTGTGGCTGCACAGGCAGTCTTACAATTACGAGGTTGGAGAGTTGTTGTTTCAAAATGTTCACACTGATTTCACATGCTCATTAACTCACAACCAGCTGACCATATATATTTCTGCTGCTGAGCTGCTTTTTGATGGAGATTTTCTGAATTTATTTTGCTACCATAAGAGCAGGTAAGGTAGAAAGTCTACAATTAAAAAGAAAAAACCTCAATACAGTGGGAAGGAATAACTCACTTTTAACAGGAAGCACCCTCTGGCAGAACCACGGTCAGGGAGGGGCGGCCCGCTGCGACCCTTTGGGGATGAGGAGACGAAAAAGGGGACAAAAGACACACTGTGGACGAGAGCCAGAGATGAACAAGAACTAATTATTGAATGCAGAGAGGTGTATAAACACATGGTGGGAATCCCCCAGCAGGGTAGTCCCAGGGTAACTAAGGGAGGATTCATGGTCACCTGATTCAGCCCTAGCTATATGCATTGGCAAAAAGGAAACTTCAAACTGGGAGCTGGTTCCACAGAAGGATGATCCCCTTCTACTTCTAAATATCCTAAAAACCACAAGTAAGCCCACAGTCTGAGAGCAAACTATCAAACTACCAGGTCTTTAAAATAAGATGATTATTCAAGACCTCATGTGTGATGGGAAGGATTCTGAATTTGATGCTGGACCCACAAATCAGAAAAGAGAAACACTAACTCACACACACCAGAAAGTGCCAAGAATTATAATTATATGTAATTTAGTTTTGCGTTCCTTTATAATGCTTTCAACTATACAAATAAGACACTTCATGGGGGCGCCTGAGCCTTGTAGACACAACAAATATTGAACAAACCTCATGCGCCCTGTTGTTGACAAAACGATAAAAATGAATGTGTACTTCTGTCTTATTTAGGTCATTTTTGTAGTTACAGAAAATCATTTGAATTCATTTTTCCTTAAATTATTTTAACCCTCTATTGATGCTATTGAAATTGGTCTGTTGCCTCAGGGCAACAACGGCAATAAGGGTTCCACAGTGTCACAGTTTTCTGCATATAGTCGATTAATAAATGTTGAGAAAACAACTAATCGATTCAAATTTTTTATTTGAACAAGTATCAAAGTGATGTTCACAGAAGCGTTCAATGGAACAAATACATAAATGGTAAACTGACTGCTTTTTATATAGGGTTTTTGTATTTTGCTCGTGCATTAAAAAGCGCTTTATACAACATGCCTCATTCACCTATTCACCCAAACATTATTACAAGCACCTTTTCTACAATTAAGCTAAACATGCATAAAATGTTAGCAGTGGAGATTTGGCACCTGAAAGGACCCCCTTTGATCCACTCCTAGTTTGAGTCTATTTACATTTAAATACTGATACTTCAATTTTGCCTTGGTTTGAGCTCCATAAAGCAGGCAAACCAGAATTAATCACAGAAGGCGAAAAAACACTGAAACTGTGGTGGACCACTGGAGGGCTCCACTCACACCCAGTTCTCAGGAAGTGTTGTTGCTGTGTTTTGGAGGGAAAGTGTTCAGTTCTGTGGTGATGAGTAATAAATGAGCAGTGTTTATCGAGAGCTCTCGTGTCGTCTGTGTTTACCTCCACAAAACTACGTTTTAAGCTGCGAGCCAAACAAACCAAAGGTAACCGTGTTTTGAAAAGAGCTATGAAGAGAAACAGACAGACTACTGTAATTTCTCAATAAAATGTCGCTTATTATCGCTCACTCTCAAGAACAAAAACGTGAGTAATTTTCCAGTAGCTCACCATATTATCTTCTAACATCCACACTTCATGTTTAAACGGTGGTGCCCGGAGGCGGTGTACCGTCGCAGGCCGGATGTAGCATTCAGCGCGGTGTGCCTTTTTTTCAGTTGCAACAGATTTGTCCCGCCCCTTTCGTTATGACGGGGCGGGCCAGTCCTTTGACTGGTGACGTTTCTTTGTAACGTCACCTTAAACTGACCTTATATATAGACCTGGCTGTTCAGTTGAAACGCATTCACACAGCGGGACAGCAGCGCTTTAAACGTTCAAACACGGAGTTTAACACAAAACAACATTTTAGACATAAAAAACAAAAAAGTGAAATGGCAAGCTCAAACTGTAACACAATGACAAATGATGAAACAGTTCAGACCAATGGGGATAATTCTACAGTACATGCTTTGGTATCCCTCTTGAATAACTTGTTCAGTAGTTTTTCGAACAAGCAGTGGGAAGAGCTTACCTCAGGCTATCCGGATTGCTTCACCGCTAAGCGGCTTGTAGGTTTTGTAGAGGACGTAATGGACCTGTGTGAACAGTCAGTAGCAGTATCACCACTGAGGTCTTCCCAGAACTCCCCTGTACATGAAAACTGTTCTGTCCACACCACTACTGGCAAAATGTTATTGCCATCTGTGAAATTTTTGGACGATTCTGATAAAATAGCTAACACAGAAGAAAGCTGTCAAAATGCTGACCAACACAGTGCTGCAAAAGCAGAAAACAATGCAATTCCAGATCCCCAGCAGCAGAAATCCTGTGTTGAACATGAAGCCAGCATCCCACCGTTAACAAACATAAGTCAAACGGAGTCATATAAAAAGATACAGAATCACAGATCTTCTGTAGACTGTGAGCCACCTGAAAAAACCTTAGACTTTGAAAGATGGTTAGAGACATTAATTCAGGCTGTGCTTTCAAAGCTTGGTAAACTTTTAAAGTGCCCTCATTCTCACTAAAAACGTTTGTTGGATCTACTCTTGGACAAATTCAAGGGGATGGATTTGCATTTAGACCAAAAAGTGCAGAATTATTTTGACTGCATTGCTAATGTCATTTTCACTGATATTTGTGACAAATTACATAATTGGTCACTAATATCATTGGAAATGGGGAGGAGTGGGGAGGATTCAATGAATTTAATGGAACAACCAATATTTAATATCATAACTACTTCAGTATTCCAAGAACACCTGTTGGCAGTAACAGTTATCGACAGACTGGAATCATATGAAAAGAAAGAAAGATGCAGATTTTCAGTGGAAATCTTTGTGAAAGGACTGATTTCCCAGGTTGCAAAAAATTCAGAGACAGTCTTCAGTATTGAAAGTGCTGAAGCTATCTCCAACCGGCTTACCATGAAAATATGGACTGAAATCAGGGCCGAATACGACAAAATCCCCCCAGAGAAGTTCAAGAAACTCAGCGAGAGGGTTTTCAAATCCCTCTGTAAAAGATGGAAGCATGCAGCGGTTATTGTGACATTCTGGCAATTAAACTTCCGAGAACCTGATGAAGATATTGTTAAAACTTTCAAAAGAAAGATATTCACAGAACCAAGTTGCATATCTAAGTGGTTCTCATCGGTGCGGGCATTTTTTGGGAGGTGTATGGGAAGAAACAAAGTTTCCACTTTATAGTGACATCGTGATATCAACAGCAAAATATTTTCTAAAACTCACTGGACACTTTAAATTAGCTAGTTTTACATTTAGATCAGATCAAGTCATTTTTGAAATCCCCAGGAATGGTCGCGGCAGATGGCCACCCCACCCTGAGCCTGGTTCTGTCAAAGGTTTCTTCCTCTTAAAAGGGAGTTTTTCCTTCCCACTGTCGCCTCGTGCTTGCTCAGAGGGATTTGTTCTTTTGGGGTTTTCTTTTTAATACTGTAAGTTGTTACCTTACAGTGTGAAGCACCTTGAAAACACCATTGTTTCCTTTGGTGCTATACAGATTGAAGTGACTTGCACTGACAACATAACTAAGCTGGAACTTTAATTTAACATCAATAAAATTATAAAAATATTACATCTTGATTTCTGCTTGTTTTCATTGTCTGTGACTTAATGAATACAAATGTGTAATTTAAGATTTTTTCTTTATGTTAGTCTGACCGGTGATTCCACGTTGGCCTTAGGTGTTGGCGCGGATACGCTGCAGCCCCTGAGCCATTAATGGCCCAGCACACTACAGTAAAAACAAAACAACAGCCATCTCTCCAACTAGGAAAGGAAAATAATAAACTGCCTCCTTGGAGGCAACCTGACTCAAAACAGTTGCAGTCCAACTCAGACCGACTGCAATCACTCTCAGGCAGATTGATGAAGATCTGCAAATAACTGTTGTCTAATTTATAAACGCAGACAGATTGCCAACACGTCTGTTCACAATAGAGGACTGTACTTACATGGTTGCAAACTGGTTGTTATCTTGCTTATATGAAAACATTGCTTTGGAGCAATGAAACTCAAACACATTCATTTTTAAAATGCCTCAAAATGAAATTTTGAAATATTTGGCTTTATTGAGAGCAGGCATGTGCCCTCTCGAGAGGGCACTACTGCAGGGAACAAAGACACACAGACACATCTGTATCCGAGCTGGGACTGAGGATACTCTTACACTCACCAGCGACTTTATTAGGTACATGTGTTCAAAAGCTTGTGGCAGTAATTTAGTGCATTTAGTCAAATAAAGACAATAGAGTGGCCTGCAGGTGTATATTTTTGTAATGTTTCTGTCTTATGCCTGAAATATGCTTCAACAGGAAATATACGCTGTAACTGGAAACAACAGAGTGGAATAGTGATGTGCGGATCGATCCTGAAATATCGATTCCTCCGATACCAGTCATTTATGTTCTAGAATCGATTCTCACATTAAAATATCGATATTTTTTAGTAATTTAGGGTAAATTTGTAGTTTATCATTAACAGCAACACAGTGGAGAGAAACTATAACATTCGGATTGTCTACATTCAAAGGAACTACTTCCTCTTCCGCCTTTCATAGTCATGTGCAAAATACGGCTGTATAAATGTCTCGCAGCGCCTTGGCGCGCGCACTCACAACAATGGCTGAGCCTAATTGTGCGAACGTATTTTTCCTCCACAAACAGCTGAGACGTGGTTTGCGATACATGTGGCAAAAAAGTGCTCCAACATTGAGGTGTTGTGGCTATACTTTCCCAACCTTGAGACCTCAGAATTAGGGAGACATTCAAAAGGGCTGTTGGGGGGGGGGGTGATAAATACATTTTACAGTGTTTATTTATTGGATAAAATACGTTAAATGTCACCGTTATTATTAGCCGGCCCGGAAACAGCAGGGGTGTCGAAATTCAGAGGCTGCTTCCACCTGAGGACCCGCCCTTCGCGGTCTAAAGAAAGCCGGGTAGTACGTCATGAGTTCCCTCGGTGGAGTGAAACTGCCGTCTGCTCCTTGCTATCTAAAATATAACCGGGCGCTGGCGTAAACTCTCGACCGTCTCACACTTTCTTTAATTAGTTTTCTGTTTGACGTTTATTCAGCTGTGTGAAAACCCCAGAGGAACCCTCCCGAGGTATTAATAAAGTTAAATTTAATCTAATCTAATAACTTTAATCTCAGCCAAACCGATTCACTCAGGAACAAATAAAACACTGAAAAAGCCAAACAATAACATTTTTAAGTTATCAAAGTGACTTATATATCATGTTTAACCCGAGTAGCGAAAGGCAGCGGGGGTTTGAAAACGATGTGTCGATCGGCTCAGATATTTGAAGTTTACACAGCTACATTCTCACCTGAAAACATGTTAAAAGTTGTTTGTTTTTTTGCGACCCAGAAAGAGAAATAAGAGTAATAATAAAATTAAGTAGCTGCCTCCATTGTTGGAAACTGGAATTGGCTGCAATATGGTTTTTCAATTTTGTTGTCCAGGTAGAAATTCGGGAGAATGGTGGCTCCGGGATTCTCCCGGAAAAATCGGGAGGGTTGGCATGTATGGTTGTGGCAACATCACTAACCTTGTCAAACACCTCAGAGTAAATCATATCACAGAATATGAGGAGTGTATGTTGAGACGAACTGAAGAGGATGAGAGGGACAGGTGCTGCTAGGGCGAGACAGACGTCTCTCATGGAGTCCTTTAGTGCTGCAGGCAGGCAAGGTGTTCAAATAGCGCACAACTTCAGTTTTTTTTATTTCTATATGATGAACTCTGCATTATTAAGTGATAAGAACAAGTAATCTGATGTGATGTCCTGTAAATTATTATGACGCTATAATTTGAGATACAATAAATAAAATACGTTTTTGTATAAAGTATCGGTATCGGATCAGTATCGTCGATACCACCCTGAATATTACTTGGTATCGGATCGGAAAGGAAATCAGTGGTATCGCACATCACTAGCGTGGAATGGACCGGTTTAGTGTTAAGAGGTGTTACATCTGAAGTTAGAACGTAAATTTCCTGCAGAAATCTAAATCAAGCTTCAGAGGTACTGTTCCAAAAATATAGGGAGGGACGTTACCCACCAGATGTAAAAACAAACACTGTCTGCATGCACATGCCTGCTCTCAATGAGCCTAATCGTGGCTTAGAAAAAACAACGAGGAGCCGACTTCGATAAATGCCGGGGACGGAGAGCGATACCACTCGCTTCACAAATTCAGACCATCTGTGTAAAAGAATTTTAGAAACGTCTCATTAATATTGTCAGGATTTGACTTTCCAAGCACAGAAACATGTTTTTGATAGACTTTAAAATGACTGAATTTATACAATGAGCAGTATTCATATACAACTTTGTGACAAAGGATTTGCTCATTTTAAGCTAACACACATTTTAGTTCTATATTAGTGAACACATCACCGATGCGCTACGTGCCCTTTTTTCCTTGCATTAACATGATAAGCTGTGCAAAACCCCATTCTTCCAGCTTAAAACTGAAAATACTTTGTTGTACAAATCTTAAGGATAAGATAAGAAGAACTTTATTTATCCCGAGGGAAATTCTTTAGTCATACACATACTCAATGCAGCAAGAGAGACAGAGGAACAGAGGAATAAGATATACCATATATACAATAAGAATACTACTATTACAGTAATATACAGTAGGATAGTGCAAAATACAATATCAAATAACTAATGAAGTTAGTTCAGTCAAATGAAAACAAGCAAAGCAGTGCAAGGACTCACCATTCCTCCTCATTTACGCTGATTGGAAAAGTAACAAAAGCAAAATTAAGAGGAAGCCATAAAATGGGAACTGAAGTATTAATGCAGAAATTGAAGAAACAAGATGACCAAAAACGACTGTTTAAATACAAATCACAAGACGAATAAAGCAAAATATAAAAACCCAAAACAGGAGCAGAGGTCATCGCTATGCGATTGCATTTGTCCCTAACCACCAGAATCCCTCACGTTAACTTTTATCAAGTGGAAAAAAGTGAAGCTGGCGTTCATCCTCCAGCTTCACTGTGCTAATGTTATGCTAACAGAGCTGTGTCGCTAGCAATCACGTAGCACAACATTATATACCAGGTAGTCCAACTTCAGTAACCCTGCAAAAGCCACTGCTGTTTAGTTTTCTGTCTTCATTTATGTTGGAAGTGGTAGCAGAGCTGTACGTTTTAATTAGTTTAAAAAATCTCTCAGTCAGAACATGGTATGAAATGTTTAGGTGGAAACTAGCAAGCTAACTTCCTGTTAACTTGTAACTCCGTTAAATTTAATAAATTCTGTTTTCATTGATGCATGGATGTTAAACTTAATTGTTACACCTGGTAAAGCAGCAAGGTTGATGATTTTATTAAAGATGAAAGAATTTAGACCGTTTTTAACTCTCAGTGTTCGTTTGACTTTGGGAGCTGAAGCCCACGGAGTTTTGGACCCAGATTACTCCGTGAAGCTCCTCACTACGGCAGCCGTAATGCTCTGACAATCCATCAAGCAGTGCAGCTTACCAAAGTTGTACTAAAACATTTTTCAACAGATTTCTGCACGCCAAAATCGGTTCGAGGTCAGTAAGCACAACCAGAATTCATACATAGGCACACTTTCGATTTTTGAGAAAATTAATTAAGTGTGCCATATAGTGTGGAAAATATGTTATACAGAAGAAAAGAATATTTCACGATATATATCGTTACCGCACGTGCTTCAAATTATACCGCAATATGGATTTTAGGCCATATCGCCCAGCCCTAATGTGACGCCCGACTTTACTCTCAACTTACCGTTTCTTTGCTTCCTCAAACTTCTGGATGAGCTTCCTCAGAACGCCATTTTTAGAAACCCTGGCAGTGAGCCGCCGGTAAGACAAACAAGGATGTTTTAGAGGCACAAAAAGAAGTATGTGCGATCACAAGAAGATTTTTTTAAATCATATGTATTTGTGTCTAAACCAAAACCCATTTCCCCTGTCCAAATCACGTTTTATGTTTTTAAACCCACTTTGCACAGAGAGGCATGTTTTGAAAAATTATTCTTACAAAGGGGGAAAGAAACAACTACGCTTAAAATAAAGATGGTATTAGTTTATTTTGTTGCAACTTGTAATTTATTGTAGTTTACTTTTATTTGTTTGCTTTTGGTTTTCTAAAGGTTTGAGGTGTAAAAGAAACTGCAGTGGAGTTTGAAAACAATAAATGGTTGTGTGTGGTTTGAGGGTGTGTTTGTGCCGGGGGGCTGCGAAGAATTTCTTGTAAAACAAACAGGGGCCTAGCAAAAAAAAAAAAAAAAGTTTGGGAACCACTGGTTTAATGTAACATCCTTTTATTTATCCTCCCTGTCCTATATATCCAAGTTCAAGGTCATGGGTTTGGTCAATCTAAGGAGAGAAACTTAGACCTCCCTTTTGCCAGTCACTGCTTCCAGCTCATCTGGGGGAAAACTGAATTATTTCCAAGCCAACTGTGAAATGTAATCTCTCCACCAAGCCCTCAGTTTGCCCTGGGGCCTCCTACCTCCAGGACATGCCTAAAACACCTCATGCAGGTGGTGTCCAGTAGTGATGGGATTCCCGGCTCTTTTTAGAGAACCAGCTCTTTCGGTTCAGCTCACTAAAAAGAGCCGGCTCTTTCGGCTCTGAACCGGCTCTTCAGGTTGTTTTGTTGCTTTAATTAATTTGTTATTAACGATAATATAAAATTATGCACAAAAGGAATTACTAATGTAAAAAAAAATGGTTTTATTTATAAATGTTTATATATAAATATATGCGGTGGCCCCTAGAGACAAAACACGTACAAACTCTTCCAAAACAATGCTACCTAGATCACTTAAATTACACAATTGAAAGCATATGTGTATTGTTTGTGTATTTATACACAAGAATTCGTATATAGTCAAATAAAAAAAAAATTAAAAAAATGTTCATTTACCTGTTATTACCACACACCAAATACGGTCGTTGGTACTTGCTGGCTTGTGTAGCCACTAGGTAACAAAAGTTCAACACTGCCCCTAGCATCCTTTAGCACTTCTGTTGTCTTTTGTACGTGTTTTGGGTTTGTACGTGTTTTGGAGTTTTTGCGTGTTTTGGAGTTTGTACGTGCTTCGGTGTTAGTACGTGTTTTTACGTGTTTTGGAGTTCACCTCCCTGAGCTGTGCTGCTGACCATGTCCATCGTTTTATGACCACAGTATACTCATCTTATAACGGATGTCAAACCTGCAGATTATCTTTGGCATGTGGTGGATCAGGAGATTTGCAACATGGATGCACAGCCGACAAATCTGAAGCAACTGTGTGATGCTATCATGTCAATATGAAACTAAGTCTGTGAGGAATGTTTCCAGGTCTTTGTTGAATCTGCGCCACAAAGAATTAAGGCAGTTCTGAAGGTGAAAGAAGGCCCAAAACAGTACTGGCAAGGTGTAACTAATGAAGTGGCCAGTGACTGTATTTAGTGTCTAGATTTAATTTTCAGTATTTTATTCACTTAATAGCAGGACAGAATACCACATGACTGTGGCCTTGTGTTATACCCTCTCTGCTGCAGTGATGCTGCAGACAAACACAAACATTGTGATCAGACATTTAAGAAAAGCCTCTTACAGATGAAGGTCTTTGTCTCTTGCCCTAAACACATAATCCAGTTAAATCTAATTTATGTTCATCAATGCCCCTCACACTGTAACTTAAAGTAACACATTTGTTACTGATTAATTACAGAAGCACGTTTGTGAGCATAAAGATGTAAGCCTTGGACCATCGGGATGAAATGTGGTTGGGAAACTTAACAAGCATTGATAAAGCTTCATCAGTAGTTCGAACAATGCCTCAAAACCTTCGCTCACCACAGGTGGTTAGCAGACTGTGGTTGTACCATGCAGCCTAATAACATGCAGTAAATTGCAGGTTAAAGCAGTCTGCTTACACATTGTTAAACGAGGGAAGGGAACTAATGTGGCTGTCACATGACCCTTTTGTCCCATTTCATCCCAGCATTTGATTAAATTGCTGCTCACTACTTAAAACTGATCACACAAAACTATTTTTCTTCATCTTTTAATGATTACCAAAGTCTGTGAATCCCCAAATTGTTCAGTTGTTCTTTTCGCTCCCTATGAGGTCACTTTTACCATGTGACAAAAACAACACCCCACTGTACACACTTGAGCCACCAGCAACTTTATAAATCCCCAATAAAAAGCTGACAGGTTGCAATGATGTTCCAAATAACTTATTAAGAAAACAACTAAATACACAGAAAATATTATGAAAACTGGTTTATTTTATATCTCCTAGTTTGAAGTGAAGCAATAAAAACATGTATAAAACATCACAAACTGTAATATTATACAAATGCTTACGTCCTGCTGATGCAATGGAAACATCTTCCAGTGACAGTCTTCATCCGTGTGAGTGTGAGGAGGCTCCTAAACCCACCGACACAGAAGTGTATGTTCACAACTCCCTCTGTGCAGGTGGGGTCAGGGCCCTCCTCACCCTGGGTGAAGAGGGGTGGTGCTGTGGCCAGTCAGGTATGAAGTGCTGAGAGTGGATCTTTGGTCCTCTGTGCAGCTCTGTCCACTCTCAGCTGCCCTGCAAAGCAATAACACGAGAAAGACGTCATTTTAACACAAAACAGCATTTCCATTGTTGGTAGCTGCAGCATGTTGTTAAAATGCAATTTTAAACTCAACATATACACACAATAACTATAAATAAACTTAAACCTACAGTACTGTAGGACGATGATTTACACCAGCTATTGGAAGGATTTAGTCTTCAAGACAGTTTGTAGCCAATGTGAGGTGATAACTTACATAGCTGGAACACAGCACCACTCTCCAGTTTGTCATTTGGTCATCCATCCTTCTCATCGGGTTGGGGTAAGGCTGTCTTCTGGGTGGAGTATCTCTCTGTGTTAGCTCCGTCCTGGGCGTTGAGTGTCTGAAGTGCTGAATGCTGGGAGAGGACAAGTGTAAAGCACCTGAAGACAAAAAGACAAAGAGAAAAGCATGAATTCACAGATCACAGAGTTGTTCACTTTACTTTTCTTCTGTTATGTGTTTTTACCTTACCTCTGATCCCTGAGCCACAGGCTATACCTTATGTAAAAACAAGAGACTACAGTCAGTTCACGACATCATTTTTAAACCTTTTCTACTTATTTGTGTTGACATTAAGTACGGACTTACCTTTGTCCTGTATGGTGAGCTAGAGCTTGAGAAAAACAATGTTAGTCATTTACAAACACTGCAAAGGCCAACTTAAACATTTAAAGTTTAAAAACAAGTTCTAACATAATCTAGTCAGAGTCGCTGTCATCAAGTGAAAGGTTAAAAGGCCTTTCCCAGAAGCGTCTGACACCAACAGAACCCGAGGATGTTGAAGGGCCATAGAACGTGTCATCACTTACCTTGCACCTCTTTGCACTTACCTCATCAGTGCAGATGTCTTCTCTGCTTCTCTTTGCTGAGGAGGTAAGAGCTGAGGTTGAAGGAGAAGTTGAGAGAGTAGCGGAAGAAGGAGCAGCAGAGGAAGGAGCTGAGGGAGCAGGAGAGGAAGGTGCTGAGGGAGCAGGAGAGGAAGGAGCTGAGGGAGCAGGGGAGGAAGCAGCTAAGGGAGCAGGAGAGGAAGCAGCTGAGGGAGGGGCAGAGGAAGGAGGAGAAGCTGACGGATCACCAACCGGGAAGAGTGGGACGTTGGCCTGGCCGAAAGGTGGTATGACGAATGGGGCAGCACCTGGAGCAATAGGATGTCGCCAATCGTGCCAAAACGGCTCTGGAGGGAGCTCCTGGATGAGAGGGGAATCAGCTCTCTCATCCATGGTGTCATACCCCGAGTCGTCACTAGGCCACTCGGCCCACTCTTCTGAGTCGTTCCAGTCAGATGAATTGTCAGTGTCTTCACTCACCTCTTCAACGTCCTCAGGTAGGTAGGGAGGGTACTCACCTTCCTCTTCGCTGTCATCAGGATCCTGTGCTTCATGAGAAGAGGGTGAGGATGAGAGAAGGATATACTCACCATACTCACCTTCACTGACATGCTGGGTATCAGTGTCATCCAGGATCCTGATGACTTCAGGAAGGCCTTCTTCTGTGGGATGCTCAACCACGTAGTCGAGACGACCTGTGAGGAAACAAGTTTAAAATAACATTAAGAATGTAATAAACATCAAGTGCTAAAGGAACAGAGCTACATCTGTTAGTTTGAGCAGACGATGAGAGAAAAGCATTTTAGGCTACATTTATGTCAGACTGAATGACACTTCTACTTGTTCATGCAAGCAAAAAACAGCTAAGTCAACTAAGTTCACATCATTAACTGCTATATAATAAGATATAGTAGTAGCATAACATAAGGATACCATTATTACTACTGTACTATGATTACTGTTTTCATATTCTTTTTTTATATTCATTTATTTTTGTTATTTTTTATTATCATGTTTTGTAGCAGGGGAAAAATTATAGTTTATTTCAATAAAGCCTTTGATCCAAGAAGAACAGGATGTTAGGAGGGGACCGGGATCTGGTGTGTTTACACCTGTGTGTTCTGACGTCATGACACGCTGAAGATGCTGTTACCACGGAGACTGATTTTGGGGCATTTTACAAATTGTAGTCCGTTAAGCTATTTTTAACCAAATCATTAAAAAAGTGTCAAATTTGAAGCCTTCAAATCAAAGTAACACCTTTTTTTTCAAATTCATACACCAGTCCTTAATAATTTCTACACCTCTCCCGGAAAATTTAAAGCATACAAACATTTTACGGGGAAAAATCTTGGAATAAGCATATTTTGATAACATTAAAACTTGATATTCACACTGGAACTTATTAAATTATTACAGTCATTTAGTAGCTCTTAAAATAACTGAAGAAATGTTAAAAGTACCTGCAGCGAAGTCCAGGGGGCTGTCGAGTCCACGACGAGCCATCTTCAGGCTTTGCTGTATGAAAAACAAGTACAAACAATCCAAAGATGAAGTACTTGTTGTGGCGAGCAAGTCAAATCCGCTTTCAGTGAAATATTTTCCGAAAACTTAACTTTCCACAGGCTGAGGTTGGAGCAGGTCAAAACAAGTCCAATAGCAAGTGTAAAGGGACGAATGGAACCTTGTGCAGCATTTATATACCCTCCGCAGGCCATGGTTACGGTTGCCAACATTTTTCTTTTAAAAGCTAACAATAACTTAGCGTTCTCGCTACTCACTATGCTGTTAAACTAGCTATATGTTAGCAATGACAACATTTAACAATGCTAGCCGTGCTGATTAGCCTTATTAGGATTGCTTGAGGTTGTTTCCAGCTCTAGTGGTCATAAGCGAACTTAGTTCTGTGCCAGCTTTTAGCACGAAAATCAATCTTGTAAAGCTCACTATTAAACTGACAAAGCCTTAGAGCCTAGAAACTATGATACTTACAACTGTGCTATGTTTGTCTCATAGCATATAGCAAGACCCCATAACTGACCTTTGACCTCTTCTCAAGATTAGATAATGCTATATAGAGCTATTTTAACACTATGTTTCTTACTGCCATTGTTTGACAACATATAAGCATAAAGGAAATGATATATGGAGATTCTAAATATCAGGTTATTATGACTTTATTATAAACTTTACAGTAACAGTTCAGAACTATTAAGCAAGCTTAGTTTTGGAAAAATCCCATTTGTGATCAAAACTTTTTACTTCATATTTATTACTAAATAATTCAATAAATTATACTCAAGTACTGAATAGTCACAAAAAATAGTAATTATGCTGAAAATTATGTTAAAGTGGTTTTCGACTGAGCATATAAACAAAAGCCTGGGAAAAAGTTCTGTTGAACAACACACATATGTCACCAATATTGTAGCCGGTGTTATTTAATAATTTATTTTATTTGTGATACAATTTCAAACTTTATTAACCTTTTCAATAAAACAAAGTTTCAGATTTAATTATGCTGAAACTAAGTTTAAGCTTCCCAGAACGTTTTGTTGCAAGTTACATTACTGATATAAGAAATATAAAATGTTTGTATTGTTCACCCACAAGTGCAGTCTCTGGCTCAAACACAGAAGCTTATATGTTTGGTTGTCAGAAAACAGAGGTGATTGTGTTTGGTCCCTGTGACCGCTGTTGTCAGAGATTTACAGTTAACAAACAGTCAGGTGAGTAAGATTGTACAGATTGGATGAATTCTAAATCATCTGTTTGCTGAGTAAGATGATCCTAACTATTAAATTGGCTCAGTAGTAGTATAGTGATTTACACTGATAAAATGTTGTAATATACTGTTGTTATTATATAGAAAGAAAAATATGATAATATTAATAAAAATATAATATTAATCATAAGTGGCACCTTGGTCAGTTGTGATGTGAGGTGGATAATTGTTATGAAGTAGTCTGCATCAAGCTTAAGGTTTGCTCAAAGTCAGTATAATGACATATGAGATGAAGAAAATAAAGAAACTATCTAAACTAATTAAGTGCATAGAGACACTTGATCTGCTTGATAACCTGTCATTTATCTTAGATAAAAAATTACTGAGATATAGAGCACATCTATAATAGGAGCTCATAAGCCAAACCTTGTAGACAACAGCTAGGGCTACAGGAGTGTGAAGCTGAATTAAATATGTGGACACTGCTAAGTTGATGAGCATGTTACACATTTTTCTTTTATTTTTATTTATTTGTTTTTAGAACAGAGGCTGAATGCTATTAAAGGTCAACACTTGCAGCTGTCTGTGAGCTCAGTTTCAGTAGCAGCATTTTTCTTTTTGTGTCCTGACACATTAGGATGGGTCCTTACCACACTCCCATCAACTCACATGACAGACAACGCCAGTCTACATGCAGTAGAAAGTGAGGACTGACACACACTCTCTTTAGAGTTATTTCCAGAACTGAAAGAGCTACCCACTACACTGTGGTCCACAGGATCTGCAGATGTAGGTTTGATAAAAGGAGCAGATCCTGTTGTAGTAAAAACTACCACAACTTACAGGCCAGTTAAACCACAATATCCCTTAAGCACAGAAGCAAAAACAGGGATCAGGCCAGTAATTGCAGATATGGAAAAAGCAGGCATTTTAGTAAAAACAACTGAAGCAACCTGTAATACTCCGATTTTCCCAGTGAAAAAAGCAAAGACGGGGAAATATCGACTAGTACATGACCTTAGAGCAATAAATGACATAACAGAACAAATCCCACCTGTGGTGGCAAATCCACACACCATTTTAAATCAAGTAACACCAAAGGAACAGTGGTTTTCTGTAATAGACCTATCCAATGCTTTCTTTTCCGTACCACTACACTTTGACTCACAAAAGCTATTTGGATTCACTTTTGACAACCAGAAGTATACCTATACAAGGTTGCCTCAGGGATTCCAGAATAGCCCCACTCTTTATGCAAAAGCTCTGAGAAAATCCATGTCATTTTGCACGCTTCCTGCCCCAGGTAAATTCCTGCTATACGTTGATGATATTTTGATTACAGGCTACACACAGACGGATTGCAAAGCAAACACACTGCCAGTTTTGCAACATCTAGCAGAGCAAGGCCATAAAGTCTCACAGCATAAATTGCAATTGTGGAGCCAAGAAGTGACGTACCTTGGCCACAGACTGACAGGACAAGGCAGACAGCTGTTAGACAGCAGAAAAGTAGCTGTACAAAACGCTCCTAAACCTGTCACCAAACAACAAATGATGAGTTATTTAGGTCTCTGCAACTTCTGCAGATGTTGGATACCTGAATATGCACTGCTGGCCCAACCTTTGCAAAACCTGATCTATGGCAAACACTTAGCTCTGAAAGATGAAATAGAATGGACACCAGAGGCAGATAAAGCATTTATTGACTTAAAACTTGCCCTGCAAACAAGCACAGTTTTAGCTTTGCCTGACTATGACAAATCTTTTTGTTTGTATGTCGATGGAGGTTCCGGTTACATGAAGGCAGTCTTAACGCAAGCTTTCGGGGAAAAACAACGCCCACTCGCATTCTATTCCTGCAAATTAGACTCAGTCGCGTCAGGTTTGCCGAGTTGTGTACAATCCTGTTCCGCTGCAGCTGAGGCAGTTAAAATATCGGCTGACATTGTTTTAGGACACACACTGATTGTTAAAGTTCCACATGCTGTAACTTCCATTTTGCTACAAGCAAATTTGTCTTTTTTGACTCATGCCAGACAGCTCTCATATGTAGGCATTTTACTTTCACAGTCACACATTACAGTTGAAAGGTGTGGTCAGTTAAATCCAAGCACTCTCCTTCCTACGGAAGCAGATGGTGCAGAACACAGCTGTTTACAGAAGCTAGATGAGGAAACGAAACCTCGACCAGACATTCTCAGTACACCCCAGTCTACTTTTGTAGATATTTTTGTGGATGGGTCCGCGTCCAGAAATAGTTTAGGTCGCATCTGCGTCGGTTATGCAGTAACCACAATAGACACTGTTTTAGAAGCGAAACCTTTAGCTTCCTCTTTTTCAGCACAGAGTGCTGAGCTCATTGCCGTCATCCGTGCATGTCAACTGTGCACAGGTCAAGATATAAATATTCACACTGACAGCCAGTATGCCTTTGCGGCAGTACATCACTTTGCAAAGATATGGCGAAATAGAGGCATGATAACATCTAATGGCAATCCAGTCCAGCATGGACATCTCTTAAAAGAGCTATTAGATGTTATAACGTTGCCCAGACAACTAGCACTATGCAAGTGTGCAGCTCACCAGAAAGATAACTCAGAAATTACTAAAGGTAATAACTTTGCAGACCAAGCAGCAAAGAAGGCAGCACAGCAACCAGTACAGACTTTGATGTCTGAAACCTCACAGCTAATACCACTTGATGTACTTAAAGATGAAGAAGTGGCTGAAATGTGGAGCGCAGCTACAGGATGACTTAATGACCTGCAATGGCAAACCAATGTTACCAAAATCACTGCATAAGACAGCTGCTTTAGTGACACATGGCTTAACGCATTTGTCACGGGGAGATATGTCTGAAATACTCTCTAAAAACTTCTTTACTCAAAATTTTGAAGCTTCAGCACAAGAGTTTATCAGAACATGCATGATTTGCCAGAAACATAATGCACAGGGAAACCTCAGGCCTAAAAGAGGCCTGAGGTTTTCCCAACACCACCACACCCATTTCACACAATCCACATGGATTTTATTGAACTGAACGAGTGTCAAGCATCAAAATACGCTCTAGTAATTGTGGATGTGTTCTCAAAATGGCCAGAAATTTATCCAGTAAAAAGAGCAGATGCAATCTCAGTAGCAAAATGTTTATGCAACCATTTCATTCCTACATACGGCATTCCTTCTCTGATAAGATCGGACAATGGAACACATTTTGTTAATGATGTAATTAGTAAAGTCTCTGAAGCTCTGGGTTTCAGCATCAAACATCACTGCGCTTATCATCCGCAAAGCGCAGGATTAGTGGAAAGAACTAATGGCACAATAAAACAGAGATTGAGAAAATGTATGGAAGAAACAGGAAGACAATGGCCTGAGTGTTTGGGCCTGGTAAAGATGTGGATGCGACTAACCCAGGGTTCGCAAAAGCTCACACCCTTTGAAATCGTTCACGGGAGGCAATTTCCGCTGCCTCTCACTAGTGAGCCTATTAATAAGTCTATAAGAGAAACCACCCTAGCAGAGTGGATGACTAAATTATTTGAGAATAAAGAGATTGTGCTAAACAATAAACTGCCGAGTCTATTGCCGGTCTATCGGGCGTCCTCCTTCAAGCCCCACCGCCGTGGGCCTGTATAAGACGTTGGCCAGGACCCGAATTTTAACGTCCCTGGACTTTCAACCCTTCCTGGAGGGCGCTCTGCAGAGACTTCAACGCAGGTTTGTCACGGCGTCGGGACTTGAGGAAGGATACCACTGTGAAATGGAGCATAATATTATTATTAATGCCAGTCCATTAACGGCTTCGAAGGACCAATTAAATGTCAGAGATTTACAGTTAACAAACAGTCAGGTGAGTAAACAACACTGAGACACTTGTTACTGATAACGTGCGGCACGGGTAAATCTCAGACAGAGAGACACACCGAACTGCAGTATTCGTTTATTTTTATAGGTTACATCGTCAATATGCAAATATAATCACATTTCCTGTTACGCAGGTCCTGATGCTGTCTGTGTGTAAGCTGTGTGTGTGTGTGTCACAAAGTGTGTGTGCTACAAGTCAATTTCTAAGAATAAGATAATGCAAGTCAACTTCTGTGGATGTGTGTTTCTGTACTGATCTCTTGCGGTAAATGTCACAGAGTCACAGGGTCAGCTTCCTGTTTCAACAGAAAACTGTGTCTGGTGAAATATGTGAACATAAGTATAACATAACATTTGAAGCATAATCAAATAAAACATGAAAAACTCCCTGACAGCTGTGACTTTGGCCCTTTACGAATTCATAATAATAATAATAAAAACCTTTGCAAGGAACCTAGGAGTGTTTTTTTGACTCTAATCTAATGTTTGATAAACAGATTAATGCTGCCTTTGCTGTAACTGCTCCTAAGCTCCCTTCATGTCAGGACTTCCCCAACATTGGACACTTTTAACTGACCATTCATCCTCCTCTTTCTCTCATTTTTTACATTCATCAGGTCCTCAGAGTACTCGTTCCATCTTCCCAACACACTCTTTTCACTGTTTAGCACATTTCCATCTTTATCCATCTTACTCCACAAATTGTCTTTTCCTTCAGGGCCGACAAACTGACAACTTTCAACATAATCCATTTGATTTCCAGCTTCAAACTCGTGATAATGACGGACACTCTCTTCACCCTGAAACAGCATTCATGAAATCTTCCTTCAAGATTACAACTACTTGATTTACAGTGGAGTGAAAAAGTCTTTGGCTTCTTCCTTATTTCCTTTTTTTTTGTATGTTTTTCACATGTGAAAGTTTCAGATCAATAAACAAATTTAAATATGAGGCTATTTAAAAAAACAAACATCAATCATCCAAACAATTTATTCAAAAAATGGAATTTTGAAACAAGTGAGCTGTAAATACAAAATTGCAGTTGCACTAAAACACATTTTTGCATTGTCCAACTTTCTTATCTCTCGTCTGCTCTCACAGTGAGTCACACACATTTGTATTTACAGAGCACACTTTGACAAGTAGTCTAAACTCTGGGTGAAGTGTGTGATCACACCGAGTCCCAGCTGGTTTGAGGAGCAGACTGAGTCTCTGCAGGGTTTAAACTCAGTCCCTGGAAAACAGACACAGTCCAGTTATATCTGGATGAAAACTGTCTCTGTGAAGGCAGTTTTGTTTTTGTTAACACTCCCTCAGAGAGGGACAGCTGGTTCATGTTTATTTAATCCCATTATCCAAAGACACTTCTACATCATCATCCACAGTTATGGGTCAGTTTTAATTTAATATTGGATTATTGAGATTTGTGCTTACTGTGGTTTCATCCATCTGAGTTTTGTTCCCTAAAATGAGAGAAGAAAGTCAATTTCAGTTTCGTTTTAAAATTCAAAATCATTCAATCTTAAATGTACCTTTATGTCTTGTCCTTATATTGACTGTTGCAGCAGTTATTAAAAGCGCTGCTAATCCCACAGAGACAACAATGAACCTCAAAGAAACAAAAAATCTGTCAAACACAAAAAATGTGATTATTAAAATTATTTGGTTGCAGTTTTCTGTTCCGTGTAAATTCCTTTCTTTTAAAAATGTAACAGCATTTTATTAATAAATGTGCAAATTTCTGTGATATGATTTGTATTTAAAAGTATTTATATACAAAGTTAAAGTGAGTTTTCATTTGCATATCATTTCAAAAGCTCAAATAAATTTAAAATAAACAGATATTTATGCAATCAGCTTAATCTTCAGTCCTGCTTTTGAAGGACTCTTCATTGTTGGGGTTGTTTCTGATTTTGTGCTTATTTCAGTTTTTCTGGCTGGATTCTTTGTTGTTTTTGTGTCACCTGAATAAATGAAAAAGTAAAAGCACAAAAGTTTTTCATGTTTCTCATCTGATGTAAACATGAGAAACAATATTCTACTTTCACACTTGAAATATTTAAGTAAATGTTTGATGTGATTTTACTTATATTAACAGCTGATCCTGATCTCACCTGTTTCTTCACCTGATGGCTGACGGTCGAAGGTAAACAGCTGTACTCTTCTTGTGTTAGTGTCAGTCACTTCACATTTCAATATTTTATGACGTGATGAGTATAAATAATTATTCTTCAGAAAAGACACAGTGGCAGCGCAGTGAGTCTGTGAAGTCACTATTTCTTTGTTCTCTTTGTCCACATCTCGACCTTCGAGCAGCCACTTCACTGTGTGATGACACTGTTCATATGTCAGCACAGAGCAGCTTAACGTCACCGTATCAGTGTCCTTATGTTCAGTCACTGGTGAACATAATGTAACAAAGTGAGACAAACAGAGCGGAAATTAGTCAAGTTATCTTAATCAGTTTCAGTATGATTATTGAACATTTTATGTCCTGAAAAGATTTGAACTGAAAATATTTTGATGTAAATACTCACAGGTAATAACAGAGAGACGAGCCAAAGACTGATGAACCTGAGTGTGTTTAGATGGTGTTTCCTCGACTTCGTATTGTTGACAGTAATAAAGACCAACATCCTCGACTGTGAGCTTCTTTATAAGCAGAGAACAGTTCACTGTAACTCTCAGTCTGTCTGATTTAGTTTTAGCTTGTTCACCAATCTGTCCAAGTGTGATCAGCTCTACTGTTTCTCTGTTGAAGTAAAGATCCACTCAGTACCATCACAGTTATTTTGGTCGTCTAACACATTTACACAAGGCAGAGTGACGTCATCTCCAACTTTCATAAACATGGAGGCTTCAGTTACAGATACTGTTGAGAAGATTGAAGAGAAATATGATAGACATTAGAATACAGCACTTTTTACAGTCAGAGTGAAGATATTTTAGACACAAGTTCATAAACAGAGCATGCTCAGCTCTCTTATTTACTGTAAAGGTTGTTGACTGTAATAATATGAACAATATTTATTTGACTGCTATTTAAATGTTTCCTGTATTCTTACCTGCAATTTGAATCATGAGCATCAGACATGAAAACATTTGAATCCATCTGAATTCATCCATCGTGCTTCTCTGTCTCACTTCTTTCTTGTTCTTGATCTCGACTGTCACACCCTCTGAACTGTTGACTCTGTAAGACTGTTTGTACTTCCTGTCATCAGTGAGATGTCACTTCCTCATCACAGCTTTAGGGATCCAGTTGTTATTTTTGCTGATGATAATGTTTCATAGGTTGAGTATGTCAGCTTTTCATGTGTCTGAAATTCATGATTTTTATAAACATAATTTATTGTAATGAGAAATCACATTCAGCAGGTGCACTTTGTGTCTATTCCCACAGAGCATTTGTGACAGACTGACAGTGATTTAAATACTGATTGTTAGGATGAATTGAAGATGATTAACTGATAAACAGAATCCAGTCAAGCTATTTGGTGATTGGACTCTGATGGCCTTCACGGCTGATTGGATTCCAGCTGATGAAAGAATTTAGGCAGGACCCCCCACAGTCCAGACATGGTGGTGGTTAAGATGGAGAATTGGATGGAGCGCTGAGTAACATGTCTGGAAGGGAGATTGAAAGATGAGCAGGGAGATTTAAAGTACATGAAGTGGAGGCTGATTGGCTTGAAGAAGGCCGGGAGAAAGACGATTGGACTTGACCAGTGATGTCAGCAATCAGCTGGACAGTGTTTGAAAGTAAGTAAGTAAGTAAGTAAAATTTTATTTATATAGTACATTTCTAGATAGAAATCACAAAGTGCTTTACAAGATATAACAGTTTCTGCCTTCCTCAAGGAGAGCGTGAGGCAAGAGGCTAGGCATGCCCAGGAGCTCCAGTCACCCTTCTATGGGTCACGTTTGGCTTTGGGAGGGCCCCGCAGCCTCCAAACTGCCATGGCTACGGCCGAGCCAGCGCCTATGTCTCGGGCGATCAGGTTGAGCACGTGCTCATTCTCTCCAGTCGCTACACCTCCGCCTTCACCCCTGGATTACCAGTCCGACAAGAGGGTTAAGCGGCGGAGGAAGAAAGATTATGTGACGCCGGACGTTAGACTCACTCCACTGCAGTCCTTTGCTCTGTTTTTGGGACTGCAGCGTTCTGAGCTTCATAAACTCTCTGATTCCTCATCGCAGCCCGGTCCGTTGGAGGATTTACAGCCCAGTTTGCCACCCCCCACTTCCCGGAGGAGGCGACGCTCACACCGTCACCACTCTTTTTCTGCGGAACAACTCCCGGTGGTGAGTTATGATTGCTTTCGTTCCTCTGAGCTGGAAAAAAAACAATCATATGAACACTGCTAAGACTGAGACTGTTAAGACTGTCAGACGTGGTGGTGGTAGGAAGCTAAAAAACATTTTAGAGGAGTCTGTGTTTACTGAGCCTGCTCCTTCGCACCATTGTGTTCCTGCTCCCAGGGCAGCTCGGGCCCAGCATCCCCCTGCACCTGTTTCAGGTGAGGGAGGCTGAGGTCCAGCTGGTCCCTGCTCTGGTGTCTAGGCTGACTGAGCCTCTGCCTGTCGCTGCACCCGTACCAGCTCCTCGGGTGGGGACAGCAGCTGCCCAGCCGTTGACGGTGCCTGTCCCGGCTCCCAGGGTGAGGATGACCGGGAACCAGTTAGCTCCGGCACCCGTACCTTCTCCTCGGGTGGGAGTGGCTGGTGTTCGGCAGGTACCCGCACCTGTTTCTGACCTCGCTGGAGGCTCAGGTGAGCCCGTCCAGCAGTTTTCTTCAGGTTCTGGAGGCTCAGGGGAACTAGCTCAGCTTACTGCTAATCCACCGCCTTACCCACCATTACTACCATCTTTACAACAGTCGATACATATTAAACTTCTCTCCATAGCTCAGACATTAGCTCACCTATCGGCTCAGTCACCTGCTCAGTTACCGCCTCAGTTGTTTGCTCAGCCACCTGTCTCCGCTGGAGGGTCCGAGGGGCCGCTTCAGCCGTCTCTTCCTGCTGGAGGGTCCGAGAGGCCGCTTCAGCCGTCTCTTCCTGCTGGAGGGTCCGAGGGGCCCGTTCAGCCACCCGTCTCCGCTGGAGGGTCCGAGGGACCGCTTCAGCCGTCTCTTCCTGCTGGAGGGTCCGAGGGGCCCGTTCAGCCACCCGTCTCCGCTGGAGGGTCCGAGGGACCGCTTCAGCCGTCTGTTCCCGCTGGAGGGTCCGAGGGGCCCGTTCAGCCTCCTGTCTCCGCTGGAGGGTCCGAGGGGGGGCCCGTTCAGCCGCCTGTCTCCGCTGGAGGGTCCGAGGAACCGCTTCAGCCACCTGTCTTCGCTGGAGGGTCCGAGGAACCGCTTCAGCCGCCTCTTCCTGCTGGAGGATCCGAGGGGCCAGTTCAGCCACCTGTCTCCGCTGGAGGGTCCGAGGGGCCCGTTCAGCCACCAGTCGCCGCTGGAGGGTCCGAGGGGCCCGTTCAGCCACCTGTTTCCCCTGGAGGGTCCGAGGGGCCCGTTCAGCCTGTTGCCTTGTCAGCTGGGGGTCCGGGAGGACCCAGCCAGCACGTCCCAGTGTCTGCTGATGGTTCTGGCGAGGCCGTTCAGCCACCACCGGCTCCACCGCCTGGTCCGGCCTCAGCCTCTGCAGCTCCGCCTGCTCCTGAGGTCTCCATGCTGTCTGTTCCTGCACATCTTGTCCGGCCTGCTCGTCCTGCACGGCCTGCACGTCCTGTCCGGCCGATGACTGGACGTCGTTGCCGTCATGGACAGCCCTCTGAACTACGCCGCCGTCATGGACGGCTCCCTGAACTACGCCGCCACCAGTGCCTCCCGCCCGGCCGGCCTCCTGACCTGCTCCGCCGCCGGTGCCTCCCGCCCGGTCGGCCTCCTGACCTACTCCGTCGCCGCCGGTGTCTCCTGCCTGCCCGCCCCCCTGAACTGTTTGTGAACTGTTTTTCCTGGCCGCCTGCGCCTGTCGTGAGCCTGTTTCTTGTTCTGTTGCTTTCCGGGCTCCATTGTTTGTTCTTTTTTTTGTTTCTGGCTCCTTGTTTGGTTTTGTTTCGAGCCCTCCATCCTGTTTCCCCCGCCGCCCGCCCTGGTTGGGGTTTTTTTTTGTTTTTGTTTTGGTGTTTTGGTTTGGGCTGTCTGGAAGCCAGCCCTTAAGGGGGGGGTACTGTTAGGATGCCTGGGTCGTTGACCCAGGGTATTTGAGTTTATTATATTATTTATACTTTTTAGTCTTTGGTTTCTTTGAGTTCTGTCTTATGGTTTATGTCTCTGTCTTCTTTAGTTGCTCTGTCTCCCCTATCACCTGTATCCCCTTGTCTAGTTCGCGTCTCTGTGTATCCTTAGTTCCTATATCCCCGTGTTCAGTCAGTGTTTGTGTCTGCCCTGGTCCCACGTCTCTGTTCCCTCTGTAGTGCCTGCATGTGAGTCTGTGTTATGTGTTTCCTGTTTTACTTTGAAGGTCTCTGTCTTATCTCAGTGTGTTCAGTTTACGCTTCCTTTTGTCTCGTCAGTTCTGATTTGCCCCAGCTGTGTTTCCCTCCTGTTATTCATTCCCTGATTGCTCCTTCTGTGTATTTAAGCCCTGTGTTTCTCTATGTCCGTGTCGCGATCTACCGTTTACCTTGCTGTGTGTTCTGTCATTCCTCCAGTTTAAGTTTATTTTGAGGTTTTTCAGTTATGTTATATTTTGAGTATCACATTAAAGCCATTTTGAGTTCACGACTGTCTCCGGAGTCTGCACCTTGGGTCCTATTCCTGTCTGCACACAGCCACTCATAACAGAAAGACGATTGGACTTGACCAGTGATGTCAGCAATCAGCTGGACAGTGTTCGAAAGTGGAAGTGATGAAAAGCTCTGGCCACTAAACACCCAGGAAGTAGACAGAAGTGTGATTATAAGTCTTCCTCATTGTACCCGTGAAGGCTGAACTTAAGCTTCATGTGTTTCACTCCCTGAAAATAAACAGACGACTGAGGAAGTTGAATGTGTGAAGTTTAAGATAAATGTTTCTATTAATGCAGCTTCTCTTTCTTTAAAATGTAAGAAAATGAAAGCACATAACAAGGTTCTGTTGAAGGGTCAAACACCTCAGCCACCACAGTTGGACTTTTGATGTCTAATAGATCATTTGATTACACAGCTGCAGCTACAGAACATAAAGCAGGTCTGAGACGCTCCTCTTCCTCATTGTTGAACTGAAGACGTTTCTGAGAACTGAAAGTGTTTTGGTGAGAGTGTGGCTACAACAGCAGCAGAGCTCATGAGGTTTGACTTTATAATAACGGACAGTTAAACATCAGAAACACAAACTATTATCACAATTGTTGAACGCTGACAGTATGAAATCGGTTTAAGGGTTTAGAGAGTTTGTGTTCAGTCTTTCACAGTTGTGTGAGGAGAGCAGGAAGGAGGCAGGACAGACTCAAACTATCTGTTGGTGTTTTATTGATATATTTAAAACAGAAATTGTGACCAAGCAAGCAGAAGATGTTTACCAGGGTTGTGAAGCAAAGGTTTCTGCAAAGGACACATCTGTGCATCCTTGATTGTAACTCCTGCAGCAAGTCTCCTCTCCTCTCTTTCCTCTGAGTTAAAACATCCTTTAACATGGTTTACTTGTTTTACTGAAAATGATTTGCAGCTCATGAGCAGGAGGCACAAAATTGAAAATTGAGACAAGTCTTGGGAGTGGTGTCATTAAAGCTGCTGGTAGAGTGCTCAAAGCCTGCGCCGACCAGCTGGCTCCTGTGTTCACTAGACTATTCAACCTCTCCCTGACACATGCCTCTGTCCCTCACTGCCTGAAATTGTCAACAATAGTCCCAGTCCCCAAGTCCACCACCATCAGTAGCCTCAGTGACTACAGACCCATCGCACTGACTCCAGTGGTTGCAAAGTGCTTTGAGAAGCTGGTCCTAAAACACATAAAGGACTGCCTCCCACCCAGCTTCGACCCCCACCAGTTTGCCTACAAGGCAAATAGGTCCACAGAGGATGCAATTTCCACTGCTCTCCACTCCGCTCTGCATCACCTGGAGAATCCTGGGACATCAGTAAGAATGCTCTTCGTTGATTTCAGCTCAATACTATCATCCAAGACATTCTTATAGACAAGCTGGTAAACTTGGACTCCCCCCCTCCACATGTGCATGGATCAAAAACTTCCTCACAGACCGTTCACAGTTAGTTAAGGTTGGCAACCAGCGATCATCCACCCTGTCACTCAGCACTGGCTCACCACAGGGATGTGTGCTGAGTCCATTATTATACCCCATCTACACCAGCGACTGCACCCCTACGCACCCCTGCAACATCATCATCAAATTTGCAGACGACACCACTCTGATGGGGCTCATCACCAACGATGATGACACCGCCTACAGGGATGAGGTCCAGCGACTGTCAGAATGGTGTAACTACAATAACCTCACGCTAAACACCAAGAAAACCAAGGAAGTGGTCATGGACTTCCGCAAAACAAGAACTGACCCTCCTCCCCTCTCCATAAAAGGTGACTATGTGGAGAGGGTGTCCTCCTTTAAGTTCCTCGGCACCCACATATCCGAGGACCTATCCTGGTCCACAAACACATCAGCCCTAGTGAAGAAAGCCCAGCAGCGCCTCCATTTCTTGAGGGTTCTGAGATGGAACAGGCTGCAGACTGACCTCCTAGTGTCCTTCTACCGTGCCACTATCGAGAGTGTGCTGGTGCACGCCATCCCTGTGTGGTACGCTGGTTGCACAACAGCTGACAAGAAGAGACTACAGAGGGTCATCAGAACTGCAGAGAAGGTGATCGGCTGTCCACTCCCCTCCCTGGACTTAATTGCCAGCTCAAGATGTCTCTCCAGAGCCAGGGCAATTATAAAGGACCACCTCCATCCTAACCACCACCTCTTCAACATCCTGCCCTCTGGAAAAAGGCTCAGATCCATCAGGTGCAAAACCAACAGACTAAAGAACAACTTCTTCCCGTGGGCTGTCAGAACTCTTAATGCAAACTAAGAGTGTGTAAAGACTTCCCCAACACATCCACCCTGACACTGCTGTTGATCATCTATGTGCAATATCTCAGTCTTTCCATGTTCTGTGCAATATTTTTGGCTCATGTGCAATTATTTTGGTCCCAGTCTGTTTCAATGTTTCCTACACATACACCATGTATATAGTTCCACTCACATATGTATACATATACACTGTTTTTTATTTTATTCTATTTATTTAATTATTTATTTATTTTCCGCCTTCGTTGTATATTTGTTTCTCTTCTTACTTTAGCACCTTTGTGGTTCAGCTACCCAATTTCGCTGTGCAAGAAACTGCACAATGACAATAAAAAGCTCTAAGTCTAAGTCTCTAAGTCTCTAACAGGTGACTGTGCAAATACTGGAAAACTGAGGACCTCTGGCGGATAAAAGGAATAATACACAAAAAAGTGCTCAGACATAAACTGTGAGAGTTTAAAATTTGTTCTGCAAAAATAGAGTTTCACCAAATTAATAGAAATGCATGTTTTCCAGATTACATTACTATAAAAAAGAATATTCAAGATATTGATTCAGATTCTATTTAATCATCATGAAAGACATGTTATAAAACTCATACTGGACTTTTGGCACTGCACATATTTCACTTACACAAACTATAAAGGCATTAAAGGCATTTAACAACAGTCATATTATAAGAGAGGATTAAGACTTGAATACACATCTTCTATCAGATTAAAATAACAACAGCGTGAAACACAAAAACTGTTAACATTGCTTTAAAGTTCTCATCTAGTTTATATTTACCTATAAAACCAGATGAGATGACATTGATAATATAACAGCAGTTTTCTCTGCTGAGTTGATGTTGCTGATCAGTGGCTGGACGACAAAAACAAAACATAATCAGAATCAGAAAAATGTATTAATCCCTAAAGAAATGATGTGGTTACACAATGATAATAACATCATAAATGTTGCTTTGGCTCATTGACCTCAGGTATTTGAATTTCTCCACCTATATTACCTCTACTCCCTGCAGCATCTCTGTTAAACCTGTCTCCCTCTCATTCACACAACTTCTCTCCAGAACACTCCTCCACCGCTACAGGCCGTCTTTCACCTGTTTCTTAATGTTGTCCACAAACATAATAGACCAGAGACTCCTGCCTGACCTCAACTGTCAACCTACCCATCATCATAAAAATGAGAACAAAATAAAGAGCATAGATTCCTTTCAGTACTTTGGATTTCTTTTCTTTTGACAGAGGAAAAATTCAAAATAAGATGAACAGTAAAAACAGGTAATAAATAATAAAAATAGAAGCTAAGGAAGATCTTCAGAACACAAATTTGAAACTCAAATACAACTCAAAACTCTAGGACCATGGCACTGAATCCTGTGTGCTGTTCAATAGTCTAGCAATAGTTTTAGTTGTATGTTTTCTATCCAGCCTTCTCTTAGAGCAACTGCTCACATCCATAGCAAAGAACTCCTGGTACCAATTATATTTTCATTTTAAAAAAGGAAAAATAAGTGTATTATAATGTAGCTGGGCACTGTCCCAAAAACTGGTGTTTCTTTAAATCTGTTGGACCCATAAACAATATTCAAAAACTGTCTTTCCATTAAATGCAAATTCTTTTTTTTTCCCAACAGCTTGAACTATGTTATTTTAAAATTGACAGTAGAGCAGAAGTCACTGCATCATTTCATCATCAACACGAACCTGAAAAAAGCTGTCTGATATATAGATAAAATAATAACAAACAAACATACAGATATCACTAAACAAAACACCTTATCTTGGTTTTCTAGGTGTTGCTGATGGTGACATAGGAAACTTCAGGATCCACCTAAACAATGAAGAGAAAAACATGCTGACTCCTCAGTAATATCCATCCACTTATCCTTTTCAGGGTCGCGGGGGTGCTGGAGCCTATCCCAGCTGTCATAAGGCGAGAGGCGGGGTACACCCTGGACAGGTCGCCAGTCTGTCGCAGGGCCAACACACAGAGACAGACAACCATTCACACTCACATTCACTCCTGCATTCACACCTATGGGCAATTTAGAGTTTTCAATTGACCTATACCTTTAGAAGTGCTTGTATGAATGGGTGAATGAGGCATGTTGTTTACAGTGCTTTGACTACTCTGGGAGAGTAGAAAATTGCTATATAAGAATCAGTCCATTTACCAATAAAAAACCCCACTGCAAAACACACAAAACAAAATAGAAATAAGAAAAATGGTAACAGACATAGGGGAAAAAACGTAAATAGGAAAAACGAAAACAGAAATAGGAAAAAACAGATTTCCAAAAGCAAAGGGAAGTGTTTCTGGGGAGACAATAACCCGACGGACCAGTTGCAGGAAGCCAAAACATGCTAGGTGTGTTTTATCATGATTCATATAATACTGATGATGGATTTTTAGGCTAATAGTTAGGCTAACACATATACCACTCATCTTTTCTTTCCTCACAACACCGATAAATCCTCCACTTCTTTTAAGTGTCTCCCAGCGCAATTCTCAGCATATTTGGTTCCTGCAACTGGTCCGTCGGGTTATTGTCTCCCCAGAAACACGTTGTGTTTTTGGAAATCTGTTTTTTCCTATTTCCGTTGTCGTTTTTCCTCTTTTCGTTGTGTTTTGTGTGCTTTTGCAGCATTTTTCTTATTGCTGGTGTTTTGTTAAGTTGCAGTGGCCTCTCAGGGCCACCGTACAACTGAGTTCCTAGTCTCCACTATGGCCTAATCTCCTCATGTGTATTTAAAGCCCCAGTTTGCTTCTGTTCTTTGTTATGTTCTATGTTCCTTAGAGGCTAGTTTGTGAGTTCCAGGTTTTTAGTGTTGCCTGAATTATTTTGTGTTTTGCATTTGGCCTGCTAAGGTCAGCAATAAAGCTGCTTTTTGAGTTTAACATGGATTTGAGTTCTGCACTTGGATCCTACTTTGCCAACAGCTATCCTTGAAAATATGTCTCACTGTAATGCAACATAAACAACTCTTCATTCATCACTTTAATTTCTCAGAAATGATGTCTCAAGATATTGCATTTGTGTTTTGACCTCTTACTTCAGGTTTACGATTCATGGTGTGGTCTACTGATTTTATTTTTGGCCTAACTTTCTTATCTTTTGGATGCTTTTTCAGTTAGTGTCATGCATTTACAATTTTTTAGAGAATAAGAAGAAGTGTTTTTAACTCTGGGTGTAGTGGGTGATCTCACCGAGTTCTGATTGGTTTGAGTCTCTGCAGGGTTTGAACTCAGTCCCTGAAAAACAGACAATAGTGCGGTTACATCTGGTGGAAAAGCATTTCTATGAAGGCAGTTTAGTTCTTGTTAACACTCCCTCAAAGATGAGCGGTTTATTTAATTGTCTTTTTAGTGGCAGATATAGGAATATTTAATTATATGTTTCAAAACTCACAGGATTTTCATTCTTCTGCATTTTGTTTCCTGGAAAGACAAAAACAGTCAACTCTAACATTCATAGAACAACTTACAAATGTTGTATCTGTAAATGTTCTCACCTTTCATTCTTTTCCTTATAATGAAACACATGCTGTTATCAGCAGTGCGACCAAACCAATAGCTCCATTGATGTACCACGAAATAGCTGCGATAAAGCAGACAAAACAAATTTGAAACATTTTTGCATGTTAATGTTTGAAAAACGTTTCACACCATTTAACAGCCATGATAGCTGACATTCGCTGTGATGTTGCTGCAAATATGTGGGCAGACAGACGGGAGCGTCTAGATATCAATGATTGATATGCAGCGTGTCTGTTTTTCAGTTTGTGTTTTGTTTCATAACTACTGCAGTAAGGTTTACTGTCTAAGTGAGTTTATGTTTGCTGTAAATGTTTGATTTGCGTATTTCCCCAGTTGCACACATGCTGTGAACAGTTTCAATTAAAATATTATCAAGAGTGCTATGAAGTGTCTTGATTTCCTTTACAATTTATGTTTTCAACATGCCATGCATGCTGTCCAGACTTGACATGTCATTGGGAAGCCCTACAAAGAAATCCTCACAATGAGAACCTGTTCAAACCATTTGATTTTGTGACCAAAGGTGCTGGTGTAATGACTTGTAATTGTGACAGCCCTGACACTTTGATATAAGATTGCTTTTGATGAATATATTATCTGTTTTGATTAAGGGACTTGCTTTTGAAGCATTGACTACTATTTTGAGCAACTGACTTTTCTTTTGATGAAGTGACTCACTTTTGCAAGTTATCCCACCATGTTTTGCAGTTTGCACTATGTTTTGAGAAGAGCCTTAGTAGTGGTGCAGAGATCAATTCTGTTGTGAGAAATGCACCAAGCAACTGAGAAAAACTGTAAACTGCTCTGTGGTGACATAGGACAGTGTCATCACACCGTGAATTGGCTGATTAAACGTCAAGATATGAACAAAGAAATACTGACCTCACAGACTGACTGCCCCACTACTGTGACCCGTTGGAAGTCTCACTAATATATCCATCAAGATATGAGAAAATGAAGTGTGAAGTGACTGATGCAACACAGGAAGTGTTGCTGCTGTTTACCTTTAGCTATCAGACCTCAGTGAGTGTACGTGGTCCCACGTCTCTGTTCCCTCTGTTGTAGTGCCTGCATGCCTGATTTGCCCCACTGTGTTTCCCCTCCTGTTACCCATTCCCTGATTGCTCTCTCTGTGTATTTAAGCCCGGTTTCTCTGTGTCTGTGTTGTGATCTACCGTTTACCTAGCTGTGTGTCTGTCAGTCCTCCGGTGTAAGTTTATTTTGATTTTTTCCAGTTATGTTATATTTGAGTAACATTAAGTTGTTTTGAGTTAAAAAAAAAAAGAAGCTGGGTGTATTTACATTCACCGGTTTCTGCCTCCCAATTGTGTCTTGTTTGCCCTTTTAGTTTACTTGCTGTGATAGTTTCCCTAACTAATCTTATCTTCCTTGCACAAGCTGGATTTTGATTTTGGGTGTCCTGTTTTACTGTTCTTATTTTGTATTAGCCAAAAGAAAAAAATCCACTGTGTAACTTGAATATACCAACAGGCCTGTGACTGAAACACTGGTTATCACAAATAATGTGTTCATGATATATTTGTTGAATTTAATTTGCTGAACTCTAGGGTTTTAAACACTAGAGCATATTGACGAGCATATTAATATATTATATATAACATATTAATGAGCATTATTACAATTTCACAGATATTGTTAATGCTACTGCTGATAACCCCTGAACCACAGCCTCTATTCTCACCACTTACCGTTTTCTGTCAGAAACCAAGAGTGTCGCTACGAACCCAAAACATTTGGGGGCTTTATCCATCCATCCATCCACTTTCTTCCACTTTATCCGAGGCGCGGTCGCGGGGGCAGCAGCCTAAGCAAAGAGGCCCAGACCTCCCCTCCCCAGCCACCTCCTCCAGCTTGTCCGGGGGAAACCAAGGCGTTCCCAGGCCAGCCGAGAAGATATAATCCTCCAGCGTGTCTGCCCGGGGCCTCCTCCCGGTGGGACATGCCTGGAACACCTCACCCAGGAGGCGCCCAGGGGGCATCCTTGTCAGATGCCCGAACCACCTCAGCTGGCTCCTTTCGATGTGGAGCAGCAGCTGCTCTACTCTGAGCCCCCCCGGATGGCCGAACTTCTCACCCTATCTCTAAGGGAGAGGCCACCCCTTCGGAGGAAGCTCATTTCTGCCGCTTGTATCCGCGATCTCGTTCTTTCGGTCACTACCCACAGCTCGTGGCCATAGGGGTGAGGGTAGGGACGTAGATCGACCGGTAAATTGAGAGCTTCGCTTTTACACTCAGCTCCCTCTTCACCACAACGGACCGGTGCAGCGTCCGCATTACTGCAGCTGCAGCCCCAATTTGGGGGCTTTACCTTCCCTAATTTTTTAGATTTTCACTTGTAACAGCAGATTCTTAAAAAAACAGTAAAATGAGCACACACCACATTGTAACGAACACACTTCCTCTCGACCTCATCAGGGGGAAATTACTTAAGATTAACGGTGAGGAACTGTTGGGTTTCACTCCAATAGCATTTTCTGCTAATTTCCTGTACCTGCAGTTGTAAAATCAATTCATCTCACTTATGTTGGTTAAGGAGTTGAGTCTGACACATTAACTGCGCCTTCTGATTTAAAATATTTAAAAAAGGGGAGCTGCATTATCCAAAAATATCACACATTCGACTCTTTATCATTATTTTCTCATCAATGTCAAACACATCAGTGTCACAAACAACTGTGAGAATGACAAAAATATGAACCTGCCAAGTCTTCATATAAATTTCCTTTAGAAAAAATGTTTCAGAAAAGCTGATTTACTCCAGCTGTGTAACAATCATCAACATAAATGAGAGACGACTAAAAATTGCTAAATTTGTGGTGAAACATGACAAATGACAGGAAGTACAAACCGTCCTGAAGGGTCATCAGTTCAGGAGACTGTGACAGTTGAGACTGAGAACAAGAACGAAGTGAGACAGAAGCAGATGGATGAATTCAGATGGATCAAATGTTTTTCAGTCTGATGCTGATGATTCAGATTGTAGGTAAGGATAGAGGAAACATTTTTATAGCAGTCAAATAATAATCGTATCAATATTATTACAATCACTTACCAATAACATGAATAAGACAGCTGAGCATGATCTGCTGTTCAGGGAAGCATGTTTATAAAGGTTTCTAAATTGATTTCCACTCTTATTGTAAAAAGTGCTGTATTCTAATGTTTTTTATGGTTTTCTTCAATGAAGATTGTTGATGACGTCATTCAGCCTCGTCTAAATGTGATGACCAGAATAACTGTGATGGTACTAAATGTTTTTTTATTCAAGAAACAACAGCACAGCTGATCAACCTTCGACAGATCGGTGAAAAGGCCACAACTAAACCAGACAGATTGATATTGAGGTGAAATGTTCTCTCTCTGTTAAAAGTATTACCCTATTTACTCAGCAGGATACAAGACAGTGAAGTGTGAGGTGACTGATACAGACACAGGAAGAGTGCAGCCATTTACCTTCAGCCCCAGCCCAGGGGAGGAAACAGGGAGCTCACGATCAACTGTTTAAGATGACCTCAAATATTAGTTTGATAGATTTACATTTTTAAGATCTTTTTTTCATTAACAACTTGTGAAATAATGACAAACTTTTTGGTTTGGTTTTGTCATTATTCAGCTAGAGCAAACACAACAAAGGAACACAGCGAGAAAAACTGAAAGCAGCACAAAATCAGAACCAAACACAATCAGCAATCCTTCAAAATCACGTAAGATTATGTGATTAAGCAGGAAAAAACACGTTTTCTTTAGAGTTTAAGGAGAGTTCATACTTTAGTTTACATCTTTTTTCCTAATGAATATTATTTACATTTTGATGACAGAAAATCACTACCTATCCTATAGGAAACATAGATGTAACATTTGATATGATGGTGTGGTTGGGGCAGGAAACATTGTGCATCCTTGAGGA